>NC_074676.1:40167957-40325432 GCF_029448725.1 Salvelinus fontinalis | reverse complement strand
ATTGCCATATACAGTTGAATTCGGAGTTTACATACACCTTAGCCAAATACATTTAAACTCAGTTTTTCCACAATTCCTGACATTTAATCCTAGTGAAAATTCCCTGTTTTAGGTCAGTTAGGATCACTACTTTATGTTAAGAATGTGAAATGTCAGAATAATAGAAGAAAGAATATTTTATTTCAGCTTTTATTTCTTTCATCACATTCCCAGTGGGTCAGAAGTTTACATACACTCAATTAGTATTTGGTAGCATTGCCTTTAAATAGTTTAACTTGGGTGAAATGTTTTGGGTAGCCTTCTACAAGCTTCCCACAATAAGTTGGGTGAATTTTGGCCCATTCATCCTGACAGAGCTGGTGTAACTGAGTCAGGTTTGTAGGCCTCCTTGCTCGCACACGCTTTTTCAGTTCTGCCCACACATTTTCTATGTGATTGAGGTCAGGGCTTTGTGATGGCCACTCCAATACCTTGACTTTGTTGTCCTTAAGCCATTTTGCCACAACTCTGGAAGTATGCTTGGGGTCATTGTCCATTTGGAAGACCCATTTGCGACCATGCTTTAACTTCCTGACTGATGTCTTGAGATGTTGCTTCAATATATCCACATAATTTTACTCCCTCGTGATGCTATCTATTTTTGTGAAGTGCACCAGTCCCTCCTGCAGCAAAGCACCCCCACAACATGATTCTGCCACCGCCGTGCTTCACGGTTGGGATGTTGTTCTTTGGCTTGCAAGCCTCACCCTTTTCCCTCCAAACATAATGATGGTCATTATGGCCAAACAGTTCTATTTATGTTTCATCAGACCAGAGGACATTTCTCCAAAAAGTACGATCTTTGTCCCCATGTGCAGTTGCAAACCGTAGTCTGGCTTTTTTATGGCGGTTTCCGGAGCAGTGGCTTCTTCCTTGCTGAGCGGCCTTTCAGGTTATGGCGATATAGGACTCGTTTTACTGTGGATATAGAATCTTGTGTACCTGTTTCCTCCAGCATCTTCACAAAGGCCTTTGCTGTTATTCTGGGATTGATTTGCACTTTTTGCACCCAAGTACGTTCATCTCTAGGAGACAGAACACGTCTCCTTTCTGAGTGGTATGACGGCTGCGTGGTCCCATGGTGTTTACACTTGCGTACTATTGTTTGTACAGATTAACGTGGTACCTTCAGGCGTTTGGAAATTCCTCCCAAGGATGACCATCATTTTGATTTTCCCATGATGTCAAGCAAAGAGGCACTGAGTTTGAAGGCTGGCATTGAAATACATCCACAGACTCAAATGATGTCAATTAGCCTAACAGAAGCTTCTAAAGTCGTGACATCCTTTTCTGGAATTTTCTAAGCTGTTTAAAGGCACAGTCATCTTAGTGCATGTAAACTTCTGACCCATTGGAATTGAGATATAGTGAATTATAAGTTAACTAATCTGTCTGTAAACAATTGTTGGAAAAATTACTTGTGTCATGCACAAAGTAGATGTCCTAAACAACTTGCCAAAACTATAGTTTGTTAACATAAATTTGTGGACTGGTTGAAAAACGAGTTAATGACTCCAACCGAAGTGTATGTAATCTTCCGACTTCAACTGTACAAGTCAGTTTCAATACAAATTACTTGTACGAAAAGAGTACTCTAATTTATCCTATTATTTGACTTTAAAACAGAATCATTTAGTCTGTTTTCTTTTCTTCTCCATACCGGCAGAAGCTTTTCTCTTTTATCTTTCTGTAATGAAAATAGCTATAGGAGTTGAATAAATTATTATTTTTTATTATTAGATGTGGTTGACACACCTCCACCACACTAAGGTGTTTTCCCAGAGCAAAAGCAACAATTCCCCCATTATTTCCAATGGTGCAGATGTGTTTGACACACCTCCACCAGAGCAATGTGCCTAACAGCCTTACATATTATTTATTTGACTGTAATGATTATTATAATTTTTTTTGTCAAGGCCTCAAACCTCTCTATCTGATGTGCAGAAGAAGACCAGCAACTCTGAGTCGCTACAAGTCCTTTTAGGTCTCTCAGAGGACACCCTCGTCACCTGTGTGCAGGACAGCCTGCAAGGATCTCTCTCCAAACTTGCATGCATGTCCGATTCTCCATCTGGAATCGCAAGCTCACCGAAGATGACCCCTGCTGTAATGTCAGAAGTGATTAAAGATGTCAAGTTGGCCGTATCAGTGGTCATTAAGAGTGCCTCCGCGAGCCAAACCTCTCAAGTGACACCTGTAAGGGGAGACTCACAGACCAAGGTGACTGAGGGCATGGTGAAAGAGCTGGCTGCTAAACTTGAAAAAGTTGACCAAGAGAGCAAGAGTCTAACAGGGCAAGTCATGACCACCATCTCTGACACAATGGTGCCTTTTGTTGATGAGAACGAACAGAAGTTGCTGAAAGATCTGAAGGACAAGATCACGTTTTTGGCATCGCATGTTGGCTTCATTGATGATCTTGATGCCCTGATAAGGAAATACGAGAGCAGCTACAATATTGGTGAATCTGGTTCCTCCTGCACGCTCACATCTAAGAGCATCCAAAAACTCTCCAGCCGGCTGTTCCTAACATCAGCAATGCAAGCAGTGAGTGGAGTTCTTGCCAAAAAAGTCAGTAGTTTGAGCTTTCCTATTTCAGTCGTTCAGTCCGAGTTAACAGGTGCTGTATCAGGTCAAACATTGTCTGGCATTGTAAAGACAGAGTCAATTCACCCAGTGGGCTCAGCAGCGTCAGTAGTTGTTAAGACTTTTGTGTCAGATATGAAGTCCTTGGCTGAATCTGAAGAGAGTCCCCAACAGAAGTGTGCCTGGTCTGCTGCTGTTCACATTTACCACAGCATCCAAAACAACTTGAATGATTATTTTGGCAAGCTTCAGAGATTTGCCCTAAAGAGCATTGTCACATCTGAGACAGTTCCACTTCCTTGCTTAGACATGGAAAATAGGCCCAGTAAGAGTGAGTCTCAGTTGCCAGAGTCCACTGGTGAAGTTACTTTACAAAGAGGCCTAAGTGAGAGCACAAAACTTCGTTGGGCACAAACTGACTCAGAAGAAAGCAAGCTCCTTCTGACAACTTGCACCAAAGAAGTCATCTCAGAGCTTCTGGTCTTGTACAACACTGAGATGTCAAATGAGGACCCCCTGTATACTGTTGGAGAAAAAGGATCAGACTTCTCTATTGAGAGACAACAATTTGTAGAGGGTGTTCTGGCTCAGCTTGGGGATATTTCCCATTCCAGGGCCTCATCATCAATAGTATGTGAGTTCCCTTCTCACATTGAGGACAGCAGAAGTAAGGCCACAGCTTCTTTAACCAGTCTTTTAAATTGCATGAAAAAACTCTCAAGTGAGGAAATCAAGAGAAACACCAATCAAGCAGTGAGTGAATTCCTAGTTGAAAAGTCCACCAGTAGCTTAACTAGTACAAAGCCTGCTTATTCTGTAGCATCCAGGTCTGGTTCCATTCAAAACCAGAGCACCTTGACAAATGATATTTGTGTGGATTCTGCTGCCTTTGGCATCATTGACACATTTGTGGAGGACTTGCAAAACTTGGCACAACCATCGGAGGTATATCAGAGAGAACCTGACCTCCAGGAAAATGCACAAAAGCGAAAGAGCAGGGTCTGGTCTGCTACCACCAGTTTCTATAACAATATTAAGAAGACATTAAAGGACTTCACCATTCACCGGCGGAGGTCAGACGTGCAGAAAAGAATGTCCAGCCATACACCCACAGAGGACTCTGGACATCTTGTGACTGAGGAGTACCTTGGTTTGGCAAGCCGGAACATGGCGCAAGCTAGAAAGAGTGTGCCTCACTTGCCCAGTTTGAACCAGGAAGTGGCTCTACACAGGTGTTTCAGCGAGAGTTCAAAACTTCTCTGGACTGAAACAGGCGAGTGTCTAATGAACAATAGTACCAAAGAGGTCATTTCAACTATCTTGACCTCATGCGAGGCCGAGATATCAAAAGAACCTTTCCCCTACACAGTAGGAAAGAATATATCTGATATGTCCCTTGAGGTCAACGGGTTGATAGGTGGTGTTCTGTCTCAGCTGAATAACATCTCCTTGTCAAGGTCCCCAACACCATGTGAAGACATGTTTGAACGTCTCCAAGATTCTCCTGAGCGAACCTCTCCAGTAAGTCTAGATTGCAGCACGGCTGCCACCAAAGGCATTGCATCTTCCCATGGTCTTTCAACAAAGAGCCTCCAGAAACTCTCTAGTCATGAGTTCCAAACCAAAGCTGAGAAAGGAGTGAGTGAGGTCCTCACTAGATCATTTAACATTGTGGAGGAAGGTACAACAGATAAGTACCTCCAGTCTGTATCTACATCCACCACATCTACTGATATTATACAAAACATGGTGAAAGATCTGCAGGAGCTCACCCAGACCACCCAATCATCTGACATGGTATCTGGAGCCTCCCTGCTCACCACTGGACAGGTTTCTGAGAAAAGGATCTGGTCTGTTGCTTGTAACATCTACTACAGTCTGCAAAGTAAGATTACGGAGTTTCTCAGAAAAGATCTTAAAATATCAGACACAACATTTGGTTCAATCCAAATCTTTACATATCAAAGCAGTCCTGCATCACAAAGAGCAAGTCTCGGCCATCTTGAGGTCAACCAGAGCAGTGTTACACCTGGTGGAAAAGATGCCTGTGTGGACATTCCGCATGAATTACTACCTAAAACCACTGAGCTCTCAGGATCCATGCTGGAGGATATTGGCATGATCCGTTGTAGGAGTGCTGCCAGCCAAAAGACAAGAAAGCCCTCTTCTTCACGCTCCTCCATCTCTCCAACACCTACTTCAAAATCAAAGCAGTCAGAATGGGACTTCACCTTGCCCGGTACTCCCATCCCCACTGAATTACCTGCTCAGAGTGACTTTCCCATTGTAAGAAACATGATCATTCAGGACATGTTTCACAAAGAGGACTTACTTCCCCCATCCTTTGTTGACAAAGTTAGGCAAGCTGCTGGGGTGGTAGTGGACAGAATGGTGGAAAGTGTTGAGAACACACAGGAAGATGGAAAAGTTGCTTCTCATCCTGACAACCACCAATCTGCTGTTAGGAAATTGAGAAAAATTATTTCCACTGGGACCATCCACATTTTCAGTCATGAATTTGTGGATAAAGTGATAGCCATTCAGGACAGCCACAGCACTCCACAGGTCCTAACATTGGCAGCAGCCAGAAGTGCTTCAGACTCCATTCTTTCAAGGCTGAAATGGGGAAAGGAACAATGTGCCATATCCAGGAAGCTCTCCTCTCAGCTTCTCCAGATATTTGCTGAAGAGACAGTGAAGGGCTTCCTAAAACAGACATCAGATGAGTATGAAGATATAAACATTGATGTTTCAGTCCAGAATGAACCAAGCACCTCTACTTGCATGGTCTTTCCTATCCAGCTCAATCAGAGCAAGCCAGAGGATAGTGACACAATGAATCAGCCCACCAATGTCATGGTCAACAAAATTATGGATGCCTTATCAGTTGGCTCAAGTTATCAAATGATCACCAAAGCCAATGCCAAATGTTCTTTTGAGTCCGGTACCAGCGTGGCCACCAGTGACATTGTAGAAGGGATGTTGGATTTGGTAAGGGATACCAACAGCAGTACTGGAGAGCAGATCCCCATCTTCAAGTCCAAGAAAAGCAAGAAAACCATGTTTAGCAAGATATGCTTTAACACAAAGGTATAGTACAAGTACAAATTTTCATGAATAACACTGCTTTTGAATGTATGAGATATTATTTGTTTAAATAATTCAGTATTTTAGCATTGTATTGCCTTTTTGCAGTTGATATACTGTATTTTAAGATATTTAACATTTTCCATTATAATGTGCCTTTTCCCACCAACCAGGGTCCCAAGAAAGTTAGCAAGGACCACTGTCCCCAAGAGTCTATGGAGTACCAGCCTCAGAACACTTCCCCTAGTGTGTACTTTACAGGTAAGCCCTGCTGTTGTTTAGGCTGCTGCTCAGTCAAGACTAAGACATTATCCCTTTACCATTCCACTAATTCATTTAGAAAGACATTGCACTCTCCTCTGAATTGTTACCCATGACATACTGGATGGTCTTTCTTTGCAGAGTCGAGGACAAATTCTCATGGCACCTTTGCTCCAGAGGGAAATGACATCGCATATTCCTTCCCACCTGAAGAGAAGAGTCGCAAACCCTCCTTTTTCACCAGAATGTATAGAGCCATCACTAGAGGCTTCTCCAACCCAAGATAATTTTCCTCATTAAATGAGATTGCATTCATTTGTTGTCATATGTTGACTGTTTTGCTAGCACAGACTGTAATATGTTCTGCGATTCATCCAAATGCATTAAGGAGTATACCACCTCAGTCACAGGCTACATCAATAAGTGGTTCGACAACGTCGTGCACACAGTGACCGTATGTACATATCCCCGACAGAAGCTATGGATTACAGGCAACATCCACACCGCGCTAAAGGCTAGAGCTGCCGCTTTCAAGGAGCGGGACACTAATCCAGACACTTATATGAAATCCTGCTATGCCCTCAGACGAACCATCAAATTAAATCAAATGTATTTATATAGCCCTTCTTACATCAGCTGATATCTCAAAGTGCTGTACAGAAAGCCAGCCTAAAACCCCAAACAGCAAGCAATGCAGGTGTAGAAGCACGGTGGCTAGGAAAAACTCCCTAGAAAGGCTATGTCAGCAAAGGACCTTGTGATGATGCTGGAGGAAACAGGTACAAAAGTATCTATATCCACAGTAAAACGAGTCCTATATCGCCGCTCAGCAAGGAAGACGCCACTGCTCCAAAACCGCCAGAAAAAAAGCCAGACTACGGTTTGCAACTGCCCATGGGGACAACGATCGTACTTTTTGGAGAAATGTCATCTGGTCTGATGAAACAAAAATAGAACTGTTTGGCCATATTGACCATCGTTATATTTGGACGAAAAAGGGGGACGCTTGCAAGCCGAAGAACACCATCCCAACTGTGAAGCACGGGGGTGGCAGCATCATGTTGTGGGGTGCTTTGCTGCAGGAGGGACTGGTGCACTTCACAAAATAGATGGCATCATGAGGGAGTAAAATTATGTGGATATATTGAAGCAACATCTCAAGACATCAGTCAGGAAGTTAAAGCTTGGACGCAAATGGGTCTTCCAAATGGACAATGACCCCAAGCATACTTCCAAAGTTGTGGCAAAATGGCTTAAGGACATCAAAGTCAAGGTATTGGAGTGGCCATCACAAAGTCCTGACCTCAATCCTATCGAACATTTGTGGGCAGAACTGAAAAAGCATGTGCGAGCAAGACTCACCTGACTCAGTTACACCTGCTCTGTCAGGAGGAATGGGCCAAAATTCACCCAACTTATTGTGGGAAACTTGTGGAAGGCAACCCGTAACGTTTGACCCAAGTAAAACAATTTTATAGCAATGCTACCAAATACTATTTGAGTGTATGTAAACTTCTGACCCACTGATAATGTGATGAAAGAAATAAAAGCTGAAAAAAATAATTCTCTCTACTATTATTCTGACATTTCACATTCTTAAAATATAGTGGTGATCCTAACTGACCTAAGAAAGGGAATTGTGAAAAACTGAGTTTAAATGTATTTGGCTAAGGTATATGTAAACTTCCAATTTCAACTGTACATTTGTATGTATTCATCTCCAAAGCCCTTTTGGGTAAACTCCCTCTTTACCGCTGTAGTCTGGTCTCCTTCACCACCAGCAGTTACCATACGCAGTCTGCTATGTGGTTGCTACTTAAAGTCCCCAGGACATTCACTCTATTAGGAAAGACTGCCTTCTATTCTTGTGCACCAGACTCATTGAATAATCTAAACTCAGAAAAAAAAGAAATGTGTTTATTTTCAGCAAACTTAACATGTGTAAATACTTGTATGAACATAACAAGATTCAACAACCGAGACATAAACTGAACAAGACATGTGACTAACAGAAATTGAATAATGTGTCCCTGAACAAAGGGGGGGGTCAAAATCAAAAGTAACAATCAGTATCTGGTGTGGCCACCAGCTGCATTAAGAACTGCAGTGCATCTCCTCCTCATGGACTTCACCAGATTTGCCAGTTCTTGCTGTGAGATGTTACGCCACTCTTCCACCAAGGCACCTGCAAGTTCCCGGACATTTCTTGGGGGAATGGCCCTAGCCCTCACCCTCCGATCCAACAGGTCCCAGATGTGCTCAATGGGATTGAGATCCGGGCTCTTCGCTGGCCATGGCAGAACACTGACATTCATGTCTTGTAGGAAATCACATACAGAATGAGCAGTATGGCTGGTGGCATTGTCAAGCTGGAGGGCCATGTCAGGATGAGCCTGCAGGAAGGGTACCACATGAGGGAGGAGAATGTCTTCCCTGTAACGCACAGCGTTGAGATTGTCAACAATGACAACAAGCTCAGTCTGATAATGTTGTGAAACACCGCCCTAGACCATGACGGACCCTCCACCTCCAAATCGATCCCGCTCCAGAGTACAGGCCTCTGTGTAATGCTCATTCCTTCAACGATAAACACGAATCCGACCATCACCCCTGGTGAGACAAAACCGTGACTCGTCAGTGAAAAGCACTTTTTGCCAGTCCTTTCCGGTCCAGCGACGGTGGGTTCGTGCCCATAGACAATGTTGTTGCCGGTGATGTCTGGTGAGGACCTGCCTTACAACAGGCCTACAAGCCCTCAGTCCAGCCTCTCTCAGCCTATTGCGGACAGTCTGAGCACTGATGGAGGGATAGTGCATTCCTGGTGTAACTCGGGCAGTTGATGTTGCCATCCTGTACCTGTCCCACAGGTGTGATGTTCGGATGTACCGATCCTGTGCAGGTGTTGTTACACGGGGTCTGCCACTGCAAGGATAATCAGCTGTCTGTCCTGTAGCTCTGTCTTAGGCGTCTCACAGTACGGACATTGCAATGTATTGCCCTGGCCACATCTGCAGTCCTCATGCCTCCTTGCAACATGCCTAAGGCACGTGAACTCAGATGAGCTGGGACCCTGGGCATCTTTCTCTTGGTGTTTTTCAGAGTCAGTAGAAAGGCCTCTTTAGTGTCCTAAGTTTTTCTAACTGTGACCTTAATTGCCTACCGTCTGTAAGCTGTAAATACTGTGCGGGGACAGGGGCTTGTCAGTGCTACAAGGTAAGGTGTGCTGAGTACCAAAGGCAATGCAAAGACAGCACATGAGAAGGAGGGAACGAGTATGAGTGGAATGATTTCTCCTGTCCATACACCACCATCACAGCAGGGCCAATCTTACTCAGCTAAGAGCAAAACCTCTCACCAGAATCATCAACTGTAGTGAGAGGCTGAGCTCTCCATTGGGTAAGCTCTATTGGATGGAGCACTAGCTGGATCAGAGATATTTTGCATTGTAAATCAAGACATTTTGCATAGTACCCCTGCTGTTTAGCAATGGACAAATTAAGATACGAAAAGCACACCAGAGGCAGCAAGGATCCAGCCACTGCATCAGTGAGAGAGAGCCAAGAGAAGAGCAGCAAAGCAGTGAAGGTGGTACAGGGCTCCAAACAAACATAGAAATATTGTAAAAGAGAACAAAAATGTTAGACACCTTCTATGATATTGGTACATGATACATTAGAATTGTTCGCTTCGGGCTTGAAAGAGAAAGTACATAATGAATGTCTAGTGTTTCTACTGTATGTTTGGTATTCAAATAGTTACCACCAAATGGTGTGTCCGCTGATCTTTTGTGTGATCTATGTGTTGATCACAGGCGGCACTGGGGGCCCCTGTGTTACTCCACAGACTGTCCTCCTGGCCAGCTCAGAGCCAGGCTACTGCCCACACTAACCCTCAGGCATTGGGGGTCATCAGCCTGAAGTGGTCAACAGTCTGAAGGGGAATTCAGAATGTATTCAGACCCATTCACTTTTCCCACATGTTTTTACGTTACAGCCTTGTTTGATTTAATTAAATGTTTTCCTCATCAATCTACAGTACACACAATAGCCCATAATGACAAAGCGAAAACAGATTTTTATACATTTTTTTGCCAATTTATTAAAAATAAAAATCATACCTTATTTACATAAATATTCAGACCCTTTGCTATGAGACTTGAAATTGAGCTCAGGTGCATCCTGTTTCCATTGATCATCCTTGAGATGTTTCTGCAACTTTATTGGAGTCCACCTGTGGAAAATTCAATTGATTGGACAGGATTTGGAGAGGCACACACCAGTCTATATAAGGTCCCACAGTTGACAGTGCATGTCAGAGCAAAAACCAAGCCATGAGGTCGATGGAATTGTCCATAGGGCTCCGAGACAGGATTGTGTCAAGGTACAGATCTTGGGAAGGGTACCAAAAAATGTCTGTAGAATTGAAGGTCCCCAAGAATATAATGGCCTCAATCATTCTTAAATGGAAGAAGTTTGGAACCACCAAGACTCTTCCTACAACTGTCTTCCCGGCCAAACTGAGCAATCGGGGGAGAAGGGCCTTGGTCAGGGAGGTGACCAGAATCCAACGGTCACTCTGACAGAGCTCCAGAGTTCCGTTGTGAAGATGGGAGAAACTTCCAGAAGGACAACCATCTCTGCAGCACTCCACCAATCAGACCTTTATGGTAGAGTGGCCAGACGGAAGCCACTCCTCAGTAAAAGACACATGCCAAATCAAATCAAATCAAATTATATAGCCCTTCGTACATCAGCTGATATCTAAAAGTGCTGTACAGAAACCCAGTCTAAAACCCCAAACAGCAAGCAATGCAGGTGTAGAAGCACGGTGGCTAGGAAAAACTCCCTAGAAAGGCCAAAACCTAGGAAGAAACCTAGAGAGGAACCAGGCTATGAGGGGTGGCCTGGCTGTGCCGGGTGGAGATTATAACAGAACATGGCCAAGATGTTCAAATGTTCATAATTGACCAGCATGGTCAAATAATAATAATCACAGTAGTTGTCGAGGGTGCAGCACCTCAGGAGTAAATGTCAGTTGGCTTTTCATAGCCGATCATTAAGAGTATCTCTGCGGACTCTAGAGAGTTGAAAACAGCAGGTCTGGGACCAGGTCTATGTCCGGCGCTGACAGAGATGGCCGCCTCGCTTCACGTTCCTAGGAAACTATGCAGTAATTTGCTTTTTTATGTGTTATTTCTTACATTGGTACCCCAGGTAATCTTAGGTTTCATTACATACAGTCGGGAGGAACTACTGAATATAAGAGCAACGTCAACTCACCATCGTTACAACCAGGAATATGACTCTCCCGAAGCGGATCCTGTGTTTTGCCTTCCACCCAGTACAATGGATCTTATCCCAGATGGCCTACAACGACGCCGTAAAAGGGGCAAACGAAGCGGTCTTCTGGTCAGGCTTCGGAGACTGGCACATCGCGCTCCACTCCCTAGCATAATACTCGCCAATGTCCAGTCTCTTGACAACAAGGTTGATGAAATCCAAGCAAGGGTAACATTCCAGAGACACATCAGAGGCTGTAACGTTCTTTGCTCCACGGAAACATGGCTCACTCGAGAGACGCTAACGGAGTCGGTGCAGCCAGCTGGTTTCTTCACGCATCGCGCCGACAGAAACAAACATCTTTCTGGTAAGAAGAGGGGCGGGGGTGTATGCCTTATGATTAACGAGACGTGGTGTGATCATAACAACATACAGGAATTCAAGTCATTCTGTTCACCTGATTTAGAATTCCTCACAATCAAATGTCGACCGCATTATCTACCAAGGGAATTCTCTTCGATTATAATCACAGCCGTATATATTCCCCCCCATGCAGACACATCGATGGCCCTTAACGAACTTTATCTGACTTTATGTAAACTGGAAACCACACACCCTGAGGCTGCATTCATCGTAGCTGGGGATTTTAATAAGGCTAATCTGAAAACAAAACTCCCTAAATTCTATTAGCATATCGATTGTGCTACCAGGGCTGGTAAAACCTTGGATCATTGTTAAACTAACATCCGCGACGCATATAAGGCCCTCCCCCGCCCTCCTTTCGGAAAAGCTGACCACGACTCCATTTTGTTGCTTCCAGCCTACAAATAGAAACTAAAACAGCAAGCTCCCGCGCTCAGGTCTGTTCAACGCTGGTCCGACCAATCTGATTCCACGCTTCAAGACCACGCTCCAACAACAACATTGACGAATACGCTGATTCGGTAAGACAGTTCATTAGAAAGTGCATTGACGATGTCGTACCACAGCAACGATTAAAACATTCCCAAACCAGAAGCCGTGGATTGATGGCAGCATTCGCGTGAAACTGAAAGCGTGAACCACTGCTTTTAACCAGGGCAAGGTGACCGGAAACAAGACCGAATACAAAGAGTGTAGCTATTCCCTCCGCAAGGCAATCAAACAAGCTAAGTGCCAGTATAGAGAGAAAGTAGAGTCGCAATTCAACAGCTCAGACACAAGAGGTATGTGGCAGGGTCTAAAGTCAATCACGGATTACAAAAAGAAAACCAGCCCCATCGCGGACCAGGATGTCTTGCTCCCAGACAGACTAAATAACTTTTTTGCTCGCTTTGAGGACAATACAGTGCCACTGACACGGCTCGCTACCAAAACCTGCGGGCTCTCCTTCACTGCAGCCGAGGTGAGTAAAATATTTAAACGTGTTAACGCTCGCAAGGCTGCAGGCCCAGACGGCATTCCCAGCCGCGTCCTCAGAGCATGCGCAAACCAGCTGGCTGGTGTGTTTACGGACATATTCAATCAATCCTTATCCCAGTCTGCTGTTCCCACATGCTTCAAGAGAGCCACCATTGTTCCTGTTCCCAAGAAAGCTAAGGTAACTGAGCTAAACGACTACCGCCCCGTAGCACTCACTTCCGTCATCATGAAGTGCTTTGAGAGACTAGTCAAGGACCATATCACCTCCACCCTACCTGACACCCTAGACCCACTCCAATTTGCTTACCGACCCAATAGGTCCACAGACGACGCAATCGCAACCACACTGCACACTGCCCTAACCCATCTGGACAAGAGGAATACCTATGTGAGAATGCTGTTCATCGACTACAGCTCAGCATTTAACACCATAGTACCCTCCAAACTCGTCATCAAGCTCGAGACCCTGGGTCTCGACCCCGCCCTGTGCAACTGGGTCCTGGACTTCCTGACGGGCCGCCCCCAGGTTGTGAGGGTAGGTAACAACATCTCCACCCCGCTGATCCTCAACACTGGGGCCCCACAAGGGTGCATTCTGAGCCCTCTCCTGTACTCCCTGTTCACCCACGACTGCATGGCCATGCACGCCTCCAACTCAATCATCAAGTTTGCGGACGACACTACAGTGGTAGGCTTGATTACCAACAACGACGAGACGGCCTACAGGGAGGAGGTGAGGGCCATCGGAGTGTGGTGTCAGGAAAATAACCTCACACTCAACGTCAACAAAACAAAGGAGATGATTGTGGACTTCAGGAAACAGCAGAGGGAGCACCCCCCTATCCACATCGACGGGACATTAGTGGAGAAGGTGGAAAGTTTTAAGTTCCTCGGTGTACACATCACGGACAAACTGAATTGGTCCACCCACACAGACAGCTTTGTGAAGAAGGCGAAGCAGCGCCTCTTCAACCTCAGGAGTAGGAAGAAATTTGGCTTGTCACCAAAAGCACTCACAAACTTCTACAGATGCACAACCGAGAGCATCCTGTCGGGCTGTATCACCGCCTGGTACGGCAACTGCTCCGCCCACAACCGTAAGGCTCTCCAGAGGGTAGTGAGGTCTGCACAACGCATCACCGGGGGCAAACTACCTGCCCTTCAGGACACCTACGCCACCCGATGTCACAGGAAGGCCATAAAGATCATCAAGGACAACAACCCCCCAAGCCACTGCCTGTTCACCCCGCTATCATCCAGAAGGCGAGGTCAGTACAGGTGCATCAAAGCAGGGACCGAGAGACTGAAAAACAGCTTCTATCTCAAGGCCGTCAGACTGTTAAACAGACACCACTAACATTTAGCGGCCGCTGCCAACATACTGACTCAACTCCAGCCACTTTAATAATGGGAATTGATGGAAATTATGTAAAAATGTATCACTAGCCACTTTAAACAATGCCACTTAATATAATGTTTACATACCCTACATTACTCATCTCATATGTATATGTATATACTGTACTCTATATCATCTACTGCATCTTGCCATCTTTATGTAATACATGCATCACTAGCCACTTTAAACTATGCCACTTTATGTTTATATACCCTACATTACTCATCTAATATGTATAGACTGTACTCTATACCATCTACTGCATCTTGCCTATGCCGTTCTGTACCATCACTCATTCATATATCTTTATGTACATATTCTTTATCCCTTTACACTTGTGTGTATAAGGTAGTAGTTGTGAAATTGTTAGGTTAGATTACTTGTTGGTTATTACTGCATTGTCGGAACTAGAAGCACGAGCATTTCGCTACACTCGCATTAACATCTGCTAACCATGTGTATGTGACAAATACATTTGATTTGATTTTGATTTGATTTGAGGTTGCACGTCCGGTGAACAGGTCAGCGTTCCATAGCCGCAGGCAGAACAGTTGAAACTGGAGCAGCAGCATGGCCAGGTGGACTGGGGACAGCAAGGATGTCAGGTCAGGTCGTCCTGATGCATGGTCCTAGGGCTCAGGTCCTCCAAGAGAGAGAAAGAAAGAGAGAATTAGAGAGAGCATGCTTAAATTCACAAAGGACACCAGATAAGACAGGAGAAGTACTCCAGATATAACAAACTGACCCTAGCCCCCCGACACATAAACTAATGCAGCATAAATACTGGAGGCTGAGACAGGAGGGGTCAGGAGACACTGTGGCCCCATCCGATGATACCCCCGGACAGGGCCAAACAGGAAGGATATAACCCCACCCACTTTGCCAAGGCACAGCCCCCACACCACTAGAGGGATATCTTCAACCACCAACTTACCATCCTGAGACAAGGCTGAGTATAGCCCACAAAGATCTCCGCCACGGCACAACCCAAGGGGGGGCGCCAACCCAGACAGGAAGATCACGTCAGTGACTCAACCCACTCAAGTGACGCACCCCTCCTAGGGACGGCATGAAAGACCACCAGTAAGCCAGTGACTCAGCCCCTGTAATAGGGTTAGAGGCAGAGAATCCCAGTGGAGAGAGGGGAACCGGCCAGGCAGAGACAGCAAGGGCGGTTCGTTGCTCCAGAGCTTTTCCGTTCACCTTCACACTCCTGGGCCAGACTACACTCAATCATAGGACCTACTGAAGAGATAAGTCTTCAATAAAGACTTAAAGGTTAAGACCGAGTCTGCGTCTCTCACATGGGTAGACAGACCATTCCATAAAAATGGAGATCTATAGGAGAACGCCCTGCCTCCAGCTGTTTGCTTAGAAATTCCAGGGACAATTAGGAGGCCTGCGTCTTGTGACCGTAGCGTACGTGTAGGTATGTACGGCAGGACCAACTCGGAAAGATAGGTAGGAGCAAGCCCATGTAACGCTTTATAGGTTAACAGTAAAACCTTGAAATCAGCCCTTGCCTTAACAGGAAGCCAGTGCAGAGAGGCTAGCACTGGAGTAATATGATCAAATTGTTTGGTTCTAGTCAGGATTCTAGCAGCCGTATTTAGCACTAACTGAAGTTTATTTGGTGCTTTATCCGGGTAGCCGGAAAGTAGAGCATTGCAGTAGTCTGCTTGGAGACAGCCCGCTTGGAGTTTGCCAAAAGGCACCTAAAGGACTCTCAGAGAAACAAGATTCTCTGGTCTGATGAAACCAAGATTGAACACTTTGTTCTGAATGCCAAGCGTCACGTCTTGAGGAAACCTGGCACCGCTCATCACCTGGTCAATACCATCACTACGTGAAGCATGGTGGTGGCAGTATCATGCTGTGGGATGTTTGTCAGCAGCAGGGACTGGGGGACTAGTCAGGATTGAGAGATGAGTGGCACAAGTAGAGAGATCCTTGATGAAAACCTGCTCCAGAGTGCTCAGGACCTCAGACTGGGGCAAATGTTCCCCTTCCAACAGGACAACAACCCTAAGCACACAGCCAAGACAATGCCGGAGTGGCTTCGGGACAAGTCTCTGAATGTCCTTGAGTGGCCCAGCCAGAGCCCGGACTTGAACCCGATCGATCATTTCTGGAGAGACCTGAACATTTCTAAAAACCTGTTTTTGCTTTGTCATTATGGGGTATTATGTGTAGATTGATGAGGGACATTTAAAAATAAAATGTTTTGTAAAAAGGCTGTAACGTAACAAAATGTGGAAAAACATTCCGAATGCACTTTGCTTTACCTGCGCAATAAGGCCATTATGGCCATTATACCACGGCTGTTCTTATGCATGATGCAAAGTGCCTGGATACAGCACTTAGCCGTGCTATATTGGCCATCACAAACCCCAGAGGTGCCTTACTGCTATTATAAACTAGTTTCCAACGTAATTAGAACAGTAAAAATATTTGTGGTTTCATACCTGTGGTATAAGGTCTGACATACCACGGCTTTCAGCCAATCAGCATTTAGGGCTCAAACCACCCGGTTAATAAACAAAAGTAACTGTTATCACGGTTTAACAGCCCATATCTTTAACATTAGTCTAGCTGTTTAGGCTACGCCATTACCCCTCTCCCTGGGCACGTTACAATTTAAAAAAAATTGTCTTTGTCTCATCTCATTTCATTCACCGATATGTACTGATGTAGAAGAAACTGGACAGGCAAAAGCAAATTCCTTGTGGACAACTGTCTTGTTGCATTTACCTACCCAGTGTTTTCATAGCCCTGTGTATACGAACCAGACAAGACAGATGAACCTATTTCACACTATTGAGACACCACCATGTCCTGCTCTGTAGGTCTCAGCGGGTTTGGCCCAGCCCGGCAGAGTGGTTCCCCTGTGGCCTGGTTCATCAGATGATGCAGGACTTCCTGTCGTCTCGGCTGGAAGCGATAGGCTATAGTGCCCTCTGCAGTGGTGGTCTGGTCAAGGCGCTGAGCGAGGTGAGGATGGTGGGTCCTGCCCGCTACAGGCTGTTGTGTACTGTGACCCTGGGGCAGCAAGGAGATGGAGGAGCGCTGGTACTGGCTAGTCTTGGATCTCGATACATACACCTGTTTCCCCACAGTTACCGGAGTAGAGAGATGTTCTGTACCACCAAGCTGCTTGTGTGCTGTAAAGTAGATGAAAGGCCCTAATCCAATGGATGAAAGTGGTCAGACAAAAAGCTAAGGCATACAGGATCTGCTTTCCAGATGGCACCCTATTCCTTACATCAGGGGTGCTCAAACTATATGGGTCCTTGTCGAAAGTAGTGCACTAAATAAGGATAAGGGTCTCATTTGGGATGCAGGCCCTGGACCAGAGGTCATCAGCACCAGTCACTTCCTGTCTGTCAAGTTTGTATGCAAGACTCCTCTTCCCTTCCTTGTCATATTTGATGTGTACTTGAATTAAAAAATACAAAATGGTTAGTTAATATATTTGTTGTTATTGATTCTTCTTTTGAACACTTCCCCACTTTGTGACAGTCAGGGGTGCTAGTAGATGAGAGTATTTGCAAGTTCAGCGAGTGCGAGATCTATGTGTGTGGAGTGTGAGAGATTGTCTGGGTGGCTGATGATCCTCAAAACTAGAGAATGACCCTGCTTAGGTAGTATACAAATGACCCTGCTTGCTTTGTAGAGTGGAAAAACAGGAACAAATTAAAAACGGACAAGAAGTTAAGTCATTGTAAAATTATATTAACAAGCATTCTTTCCTCAATTTGAAATAAAGAAAATACCAGTAAATAAAGGCAACCTGGGACAGAGGTGTATAACGCTTAATTAATATTCACAGAAAATGAAATAAACCTTTTATCACATTTACAAGACTGACGCTAAGTTTATGGTTCAGAAAGCGTTGGACTAATTTCAAAATAACTGGGTCAATATACATAGTCAAATTGGTATCAAAATATTAAAAAAAACAGCAATAAGATGACAAAAAAATAACAAACAAAAAATACCCGGAGGGAAAAATCTATCAACTACCAATATGCATCTCAGGTTACAATGGGTTTAACTCTTTCATCGTCACATCATCGAGATGGAACAGTAGGAAACCACGGCTACAACGATGTTGAGAAAAAGGACAGAGTGTTAAGCACAGGCAGGGAAGAGGTTAAACACACATCACATGTGGACAGGAGCAGCGCTAGGTAGTATGTTGTACACAGATCTCAGCGTTCAGGCACCTCTGTTGTTTCCAAACCCACGGTTTAGCCCAAGTTTGCTTTCCCCATTGACAGAGAACAAGAACAGCCCTGAGACTGTTTAAATAAAAAGCTGAATAAAACCAGTGCAGAATAAGATTGCTCTCCTCATCGACAAAAACATAACCCACAAAACATTCCCTATCGATGAGATTTTGTCGACACATTGACTGGGATCCAATTTCACTTTTTAAAAACCCACTGAGCACTTAAACTGTTAAAAAGGCCCAGTTCGATCACATCACTTCCCATTAAAATATGGAGAAATAGTACATTGGGACAAAGTCATTTAAAGGAGTTGTCACAGAGTTAAAGGCAGATTCAGACGCCTGTTTTCACACTCGTTTTGTGACACACTGGGTGCCTGAATGCAGGACCTGAAATATGAAAACAAAACATTTAATTGAGAGTTTTTCCTAGTTCACAATGCTTAATGCACATCAGTGTTTTAGGTGGCTATAAGTTGAAACCCGGACAAAACATCTTGCACCACAAAGCAATAGTAAAATCATTAGAGGTCAACTTTGACCATTTTCTTTGCTGGGCAAGGGGGGGGGGGGGGGGGGGATAATCATTTCTGCAAATCATTTAAAAAAATGGTCATGTATGCAGTAGTTTCAGTAGCTGGTTTCGTCACACTTGGGGTGTTGATGAATGAAGAACTGTCCTTCATTTGGAACGAAGAGGCGCAAGAAGTCGCCATTTTGAAAATTCGCATATCAGCATTCTGGAATTGCGTGGAACCAAAATGGCGCCTGTCCATGGTTCTGTGCTGATGCGTTTTGGCCATGTCCTGTTATGAGCTCGGATCCTCTGAGTGATGGCAAATTGAGGGGGAGTTCACACACTCATCGTCATGGTAGGGGAGTACTGCTGAGGGGCACAGACGACAAAGAGTTAAAATCAGGAGAGCTTACGCTAATGGCATGACACACACACAACAACAAACAATAGAACACATACTGCAACCGTAGACAGGAAATGCACTTCCTCACTCTAGCCCCAAAAAAACGTATTTGGTTTGAGCCCAGTGCCCCCACACTACACTGCCACTGTAGAGTCAATCATGCTGTCACCGTGGCTTCCCTTGAGTGTAGCTTTACTGTGGAGTCAATGATGCTGTCACCGTGGCTTCCCTTGAGTGTAGCTTTACTGTAGAGTCAATGATGCTGTCACCGTGGCTTCCCTTGAGTGTAGCTTTACTGTAGAGTCAATGATGCTGTCACCGTGGCTTCCCTTGAGTGTAGCTTTACTGTAGAGTCAATGATGCTATCACCGTGGCTTCCCTTGAGTGTCAAAGTGCCATGACTGTAGCTTTACTGTGGAGTCAATACTGCCATATAGGCACTACTTATAGTTACTGGCAACACAGTGACCTCAGCTGGGTTGTGTTCACTAGGCACCAATTGGAAGAAAACTGACTGAAACATGGAGTGACTACCTGATCTTGTTCAACAGGAAACAATTATTTTAAAAACGTTTTCTTCAACACTTATAATTTGATCCTCTCCTACACTAAAAAACATTAAAATGTATTTATATTGCATGGTGAGAAGGGGACTTACATTCTCACTCTGAAAGGAGTGCAGGAAGTTCCCACCCAACTCGTCACCGTCCCTCGGGGTTCCAGGAGGGTTACTAATGCCACTTAGATGGTTTGGAGAGTTCTGCGAGGAGGCAGGAAAGAGACTAAGTAAATAGGAAACAACAAGTAGTCTAAGTGTCGTCATTGTCCCTCTTGACATTGACAGCGCTGGAGTTGGCAAGAGCAGAAAAAGGTCTGGGCCCAGGCTATAGGAGACAATAGATCTTGTTTAGCCTGGGCCCAGAAGTTCAATAGAAAACGTATTGCACAATTTGTCATGTTTTGCTAGTAATCTATATGTATAGCCATGTTATAGTATTTACCTTGTTGAGTCCGTCCATATCACCAGAGCCTAAAAAAATTAATGTTTATAGTTCATGAACACTGAAATTAAAACGTTACGATTCTTTACTGAACTAATAATGCAACATGTCCCCTTGACGGACCATTCACTGCATCTTTGGCCATATTTATGCTAAAGATATATTTATGCTAAAGGCTGGCACTATTGCTGAGAATATGTCTCCTTGTGTCACATTACTGGTTGGTCTACGGCACTGTACTCGAGTCCCAAATGGAACCCCATTCCCTATATAGTGCACTACTTTTCACCAGAACCCTATGGGCCCTGGTCAAAAGTAGTGCACTATATGGGGATTAGGGTGTCATTTGAGACACCACCATTGAGGGAGCCTACGTTCAGATTGTCTGAGTGAGCAACTACTCCCAACTAGTCATGCACTGGTTAGTCAATACTGTTCTAAACTGAACACAACTCCAATTGGCACTTGAGGACTCTATGTTGTATGGTAACCACTGGCAGAGTAGAGCACAGTGCTTTACCTAGCGATCCATTCATGTGGTGTGGTTCCATGCCTGCCATGGCCCCCAGGGGTCCGTCAGAGCCAGGGCCCATAGGGAACTGTAGCGGGAGACAAGCACTGCCTTACTACACATGTCAACAGGTCAGGCACCACTATAACAACAGACTAGGCCAGGTAGAAACAGGGTATGTCCCAACACAGTAGGCCAGGTAGAAACAGGGTATGTCCCAACACAGTAGGCCAGGTAGAAACAGGGTATGTCCCAACACAGTAGGCCAGGTAGAAACAGGGTATGTCCCAACACAGTAGGCCAGGTAGAAACAGGGTATGTCCCAACACAGTAGGCCAGGTAGAAACAGGGTATGTCCCAACACAGTAAGCCAGGTAGAAACAGGGTATGTCCCAACAGAGTTATATAGGGTCCCAAAAGGCACCCTATATAACAGTTATTTTGTCCAGGGCCCATAGTGCACTATATAGGGAATAGGGTGCCTTTTGGGATGAAGAACAGTTTCATTATGGAGGACTAGTTAACTTTTAAGATACGATTATAAGAAACATTATCTGGCGATGAAGAAACATGAAACAAAGTGACTACTACAACAGATTTGAGGAGAGGGCTGGTATGAGAAGGAGACTCACATTTGATCGGTTGCCAGGTCCAGTGTTGATCATAGTGTAGAGGTTGTCCCCAGAGTTGTTAGAGTCTGAAAAGTGGTTGATAAGCAATCAATCTCGATTATTATTATGATAATCAATAAACAAGTGTACTTCGGGCAATGAGAAGAGTCAAGATGGCAAACACACTCATTGAAGATGACGATTATTTGTCAAAACATTTTTACATGAACTCCTATTCCCCAAGGTGGACTATGGGATACCTACCTGCAGGGCTGGGCATAACGGGTGTTCCAGTGGGTCCCCCTCCACCAGAACCCCCCTTTAGAGTGTCAGAAGAACACAACCCATTAATAATTAAACAGTGAATCACAACTCCAGCAATGTATCTGTACCAGGTCAAATTCTACAAACACGAAAACAATAATATACTGGTATCTGACTGAAGTGTGTGTGTGAGAGATCGTCAGAGAGTGTACTTACCCCATACGCTCCAGGAGAAGGTGATGAGTAAGGCATCTGAAACAACCACAACAGAACCATTACAGGAACAGGGAATCTAATCGGTGTTCACCTCTCAAAAATGGCATCCTTCATCATTTTAGCATCGCAGCCTCGTCAGTATCTAGCCTACAGCCTCGTCAGTATCTAGCCTACAGCCTCGTCAGTATCTAGCCTACAGCCTCGTCAGTATCTAGCCTACAGCCTCGTCAGTATCTAGCCTACAGCCTCGTCAGTATCTAGCCTACAGCCTCGTCAGTATCTAGCCTACAGCCTCGTCAGTATCTAGCCTACAGCCTCGTCAGTATCTAGCCTACAGCCTCGTCAGTATCTAGCCTACAGCCTCGTCAGTATCTAGCCTACAGCCTCGTCAGTATCTAGCCTACAGCCTCGTCAGTATCTAGCCTACAGCCTCGTCAGTATCTAGCCTACAGCCTCGTCAGTATCTAGCCTACAGCCTCGTCAGTATCTAGCCTACAGCCTCGTCAGTATCTAGCCTACAGCCTCGTCAGTATCTAGCCTACAGCCTCGTCAGTATCTAGCCTACAGCCTCGTCAGTATCTAGCCTACAGCCTCGTCAGTATCTAGCTTACAGCCTCGTCAGTATCTAGCTTACAGCCTCGTCAGTATCTAGCTTACAGCCTCATCAGTATCTAGCATCGCAGCCTCATCAGTATCTAGCATCGCAGCCTCATCAGTATCTAGCATCGCAGCCTCATTAGTATCTAGCTTACAGCCTCATTAGTATCTAGCTTACAGCCTCATCAGTATCTAGCCTACAGCCTCATCAGTATCTAGCCTACAGCCTCATCAGTATCTAGCCTACAGCCTCATCAGTATCTAGCCTACAGCCTCATCAGTATCTAGCTTACAGCCTCATCAGTATCTAGCTTACAGCCTCATCAGTATCTAGCTTACAGCCTCATCAGTATCTAGCTTACAGCCTCATCAGTATCTAGCTTACAGCCTCATCAGTATCTAGCTTACAGCCTCATCAGTATCTAGCTTACAGCCTCATCAGTATCTAGCTTACAGCCTCATCAGTATCTAGCTTACAGCCTCATCAGTATCTAGCTTACAGCCTCATCAGTATCTAGCTTACAGCCTCATCAGTATCTAGCTTACAGCCTCATCAGTATCTAGCTTACAGCCTCATCAGTATCTAGCTTACAGCCTCATCAGTATCTAGCTTACAGCCTCATCAGTATCTAGCTTACAGCCTCATCAGTATCTAGCTTACAGCCTCATCAGTATCTAGCTTACAGCCTCATCAGTATCTAGCATCGCAGCCTCATCAGTATCTAGCATCGCAGCCTCATCAGTATCTAGCATCGCAGCCTCATCAGTATCTAGCTTACATGGAAGCTGGGGGTGTCCCGCATCCTATCCCCTATATTGTGCACTTCTTTTAACAGAGGCCTTATGGGTTGTGTAAGGTGCTATAAAAGCGAATAGGATGCCATTTAGGATGTAGCCTGGGATATATAATACAACAATTACATCCAGGACTGGGGAACTTGGTAATGCATTAGATCTCCAGAGCTCTTACTGAGAGGACAGACACAGACTGCTGCAATTTGAACAGACAACGTCATGGTGTGTATAATACACTGCTCCAAGAAATACAGGGAACACTAAAATAACACAACCTAGATCTGAATGAATTAACTATTCTTATTAAATACTTTTTTCTTTACATAGTTGAATGTGCTGACAACAAAATCACACAAAAATGATCAATGGAAATCAAATTTATCAACCCATGGAGGTCTGGATTTGGAGTCACACTCAAAATTAAAGTGGAAAACCACACTACAGGCTGATCCAACTGATGTAATGTCCTTAAAACAAGTCAAAATGAGGCTCAGTAGTGTGTGTGGCCTCCACGTGCCTGTATGACCTCCCTACAACGCCTGGGCATGCTCCTGATGAGGTGGCGGATGGTCTCCTGAGGGATCTCCTCCCAGACCTGGACTAAAGCATCCGCCAACTCCTGGACAGTCTGTGGTGCAACGTGGCGTTGGTGGATGGAGCGAGACATGATTTCCCAGATGTGCTCAATTGGATTCAGGTCTGGGGAACGGGCGGGCCAGTCCATAGCATCAATGCCTTCCTCTTGCAGGAACTGCAGACACACTCCAGCCACATGAGGTCTAGCATTGTCTTGCATTAGGAGGTACCCAGGGCCAACCGCACCAGCATATGGTCTCACAAGGGGTCTGAGGATCTCATCTCGGTACCCAATGGCAGTCAGGCTACCTCTGGCGAGCCCATGGACGGCTGTGCGGCCCCCCAAAGAAATGCCACCCCACACCATGACTGACCCACCGCCAAACCGGTCATGCTGGAGGATGTTGCAGGCAGCAGAACGTTCTCCACGGCGTCTCCAGACTCTGTCACGTCTGTCACATGTGCTCAGTGTGAACCTGCTTTCATCTGTGAAGAGCACAGGGCGCCAGTGGCGAATTTGCCAATCTTGGTGTTCTCTGGCAAATGCCAAACGTCCTGCACGGTGTTTTGGCTGTAAGCACAACCCCCACCTGTGGACGTCGGGCCCTCATACCACCCTCATGGAGTCTGTTTCTGACTGTTTGAGCAAACACATGCACATTTGTGGCCTGCTGGAGGTCATTTTGCAGGGCTCTGGCAGTGCTCCTCCTGCTCCTTCTTGCACTAAGGCGGAGGTAGCGGTCCTGCTGCTGGGTTGTTGCCCTCCTACGGCCTCCTCCACGTCTCCTGATGTACTGGCCTGTCTCCTGGTAGCGCCTCCATGCTCTGGACAGTACGCTGACAGACACAGCAAACCTTCTTGCCACAGTTCGCATTGATGTGCCATCCTGGATGAGCTGCACTACCCGAGCCACTTGTGTGGGTTGTAGACTCCGTCTCATGCTACCACTAGAGTGAAAGCACCGCCAGCATTCAAAAGTGACCAAAACATCAGCCAGGAAGCATAGGAACTGAGAAATGGTCTGTGGTCACCACCTGCAGAACCACTCCTTTATTGGGGGTGTCTTGCTAATTGCCTATAATTTCCACCTGTTGTCTATTCCATTTGCACAACAGCATGTGAAATTTATTGTCAATCAGTGTTGCTTCCTAAGTGGACAGTTTGATTTCACAGAAGTGTGATTGACTTGGAGTTACATTGTGTTGTTTAAGTGTTCCCTTTATTTTTTTGAGCAGTGCATATGCTATGATCTCTTATTGCTGTCACTTGTTAAATCCACTTCAAATCAGTGTACAGTCGTGGCCAAAAGTTTAGAATGACACAAATATTAATTTCCACAAAGTTTGCTGCCTCAGTGTCTTTACATATTTTTGTCAGATGTTACTATGGAATACTGAAGAAAAATTACAGGCATTTCATAAGTGTCAAAGGCTTTTATTGACAATTACATGAAGTTGATGCAAAGAGTCAATATTTGCAGTGTTGACCCTTCTTTTTCAAGACCTCTGCAATCCACCCTGCCTTGCTGTCAATTAACTTCTGGGATGGCAGCCCATTCTTGCATAATCAATGCTTGGAGTTTGTCAGAATTTGTGGGTTTTTGTTTGTCCACCCGCCTCTTGATGATTGACCACAAGTTCTCAATGGGATTAAGGTCTGAGGAGTTTCCTGGCCATGGACCCAAAATATCGATGTTTTATTCCCCGAGCCACCTAGTTATCACTTTTGCCTTATGGCAAGGTGTTCCATCATGCTGGAAAAGGCATTGTTCCTCACCAAACTGTAGTCTAGTCTCTGCTCTAGATGGTTGGGAGAAGTTGCTCTCGGAGGATGTGTTGGTACCATTCTTTGTTCATGGCTGTGTTCTTAGGCAAAATTGTGAGTGAACCCACTCCCTTGGCTGGGAAGTAACCCCACACATGAATGGTCTCAGGATGCTTTACTGTTGGCATGACACAGGACTAAAGGTAGCGCTCACCTTGTCTTCTCCGGACAAGCTTTTTTCCAGATGCCCCAAACAATCGGAAAGGGATTCATCAGAGAAAATGACTTTACCCCAGGCCTCTGCATGTCCAATCCCTGTACCTTTTGCAGAATATCAGTCTGTCTCTGATGTTTTTCCTGAAAAGAAGTGGCTTCTTTGCTGCCCTTATTGACACCAGGTCATCCTCCAAAGGTCTTCGCCTCACTATGCGTGCAGATGCACTCACACCTGCCTGCTGCCATTCCTGAGCAAGCTCTGTACTGGTGGTGCCCCGATCCCGCAGCTGAATCAACTTTAGGATATGGTCCTGGCACTTGCCAGACTTTCTTGGGCGCCCTGAAGCCTTCTTCACAACAATTAAACCGCTCTCCTTGAAGTTCTTGATGATTCGATAAATGGTTGATTTAGGTGCAATCCTACTGGCAGCAATATCCTTGCCTGTGAAGCCCTTTTTGTGCAAAGCAATGATGACGGCACGTGTTTCCTTGCAGGTAACCATGGTTGAGAGGAAGAACACCACCCTCCTTTTGAAGCTTCCAGTCAGGTATTCGAACTCAATCAGCATGATAGAGTGATCTCCAGCCTTGTCTTCGTCAACACTCACACCTGTGTTAACGAGAGAATCACTGACATGATGTCAGCTGGTCCTATTGTGGCAGGGCTAAAATGTAGTGGAAATGTTTTTGGGGGATTCAGTTCATTTGCATGGCAAATAGGGACTTTGCAATTAAATGCAATTCATCTGATCACTCTTCATAACATTCTGGAGTATATGCAAATTGCCATCATACAAACTGAGGCAGCAGACCTTGTGAAAATTAACACTCACAAAACATTCTCAAAACTTTTGGCCACGACTGTAGATGAAGGGGAGGAGACAGGTCAAATAAGGATTTTTAACACGAGCCAGTATCCACGTGGAACGCGTTCGACACCTTGTAGAGTCCATGCAGCGACAAATTGAGCATGTTCCCAGGGCAAAAGGGGGATGCAACTCAATATTAGGAAGGTGTTGATAATGTATTGTATACTCCGTGTCTAGAGGGGAAATTGGACTCACTGAGTTGCCGTTGTTCGGATTGGGCCATGGTCGTCCAGCACCTGGGCCCCTGCATTGTGATGAGAGAAACCCCAGTTAGAAAACAACACACACTGGAGATGCATCATGTGAAAGGAGAGTAATAGAGACAAGGCTCACATCATGTTCACTCCTGGCATCCCAGGGCCCATGGCGTTGTGTGGAGGCCGCATCCCACCGCCAAAGTTCTGCAACGACAACTAAGAATCAGACTACCAGAACCAGACCGAACCAAGGCCAAGAACCGAGACAGACTGGATGGGTGATGGTGACAGGCAGTTTCAATAATCAGGGGGCTAGTCTGTGAAAGACTACAGGCATTTTATAAACGGCTTAGAGATAATGGCTGCCTACAGACGGGTGTGTAACATTACCAGTCTGATGTAATGGCTGCCTATAGACGGGTGTGTAACATTACCAGTCTGATGTAACAGCTGCCTATAGACGGGTGTGTAACATTACCAGTCTGATGTAAGGGCTGCCTACAGACGGGTGTGTAACATTACCAGTCTGATGTAACAGCTGCCTATAGACGGGTGTGTAACATTACCAGTCTGATGTAAGGGCTGCCTATAGACGGGTGTGTAACATTACCAGTCTGATGTAATGGCTGCCTATAGACGGGTGTGTAACATTACCAGTCTGATGTAACGGCTGCCTATAGACGGGTGTGTAACATTACCAGTCTGATGTAACAGCTGCCTATAGACGGGTGTGTAACATTACCAGTATGATGTAAGGGCTGCCTATAGACGGGGGTGTAACATTACCAGTCTGATGTAACAGCTGCCTATAGACGGGTGTGTAACATTACCAGTCTGATGTAACAGCTGCCTATAGACGGGTGTGTAACATTACCAGTCTGATGTAACAGCTGCCTATAGACGGGTGTGTAACATTACCAGTCTGATGTAACAGCTGCCTATAGACGGGTGTGTATGATGACCAGTCTGATGTAACAGCTGCCTATAGACGGGTGTGTAACATTACCAGTCTGATGTAACAGCTGCCTATAGACGGGTGTGTAACATTACCAGTCTGATGTAACAGCTGCCTATAGACGGGTGTGTAACATTACCAGTCTGATGTAACAGCGGCCTATAGACGGGTGTGTAACATTACCAGTCTGATGTAACAGCTGCCTATAGACGGGTGTGTATGATGACCAGTCTGATGTAACAGCTGCCTACAGACGGGTGTGTAACATTACTAGTCTGATGTAACAGCTGCCTATAGACGGGTGTGTAACATTACCAGTCTGATGTAACAGCTGCCTATAGACGGGTGTGTAACATTACCAGTCTGATGTAACAGCTGCCTATAGACGGGTGTGTAACATTACCAGTCTGATGTAACAGCTGCCTATAGACGGGTGTGTAACATTACCAGTCTGATGTAACAGCTGCCTATAGACGGGTGTGTAACATTACCAGTCTGATGTAACAGCTGCCTATAGACGGGTGTGTAACATTACCAGTCTGATGTAACAGCTGCCTATAGACGGGTGTGTAACATTACCAGTCTGATGTAACAGCTGCCTATAGACGGGTGTGTAACATTACCAGTCTGATGTAAGGGCTGCCTATAGACGGGTGTGTAACATTACCAGTCTGATGTAACAGCTGCCTATAGACGGGTGTGTATGATGACCAGTCTGATGTAACAGCTGCCTATAGACGGGTGTGTAACATTACCAGTCTGATGTAACAGCTGCCTATAGACGGGTGTGTAACATTACCAGTCTGATGTAACAGCTGCCTATAGACGGGTGTGTAACATTACCAGTCTGATGTAACAGCTGCCTATAGACGGGTGTGTAACATTACCAGTCTGATGTAACAGCTGCCTATAGACGGGTGTGTAACATTACCAGTCTGATGTAACAGCTGCCTATAGACGGGTGTGTAACATTACCAGTCTGATGCAACAGCTGCCTATAGACGGGTGTGTAACATTACCAGTCTGATGTAAGGGATGCCTATAGACGGGTGTGTAACATTACCAGTCTGATGTAAGGGATGCCTATAGACGGGTGTGTAACATTACCAGTCTGATGTAACAGCTGCCTATAGACGGGTGTGTAACATTACCAGTCTGATGTAAGGGCTGCCTATAGACGGGTGTGTAACATTACCAGTCTGATGTAAGGGCTGCCTATAGACGGGTGTGTAACATTACCAGTCTGATGTAAGGGCTGCCTATAGACGGGTGTGTAACATTACCAGTCTGATGTAACAGCTGCCTATAGACGGGTGTGTAACATTACCAGTCTGATGTAACAGCTGCCTATAGACGGGTGTGTAACATTACCAGTCTGATGTAACAGCTGCCTATAGACGGGTGTGTAACATTACCAGTCTGATGTAAGGGCTGCCTATAGACGGGTGTGTAACATTACCAGTCTGATGTAACAGCTGCCTATAGACGGGTGTGTAACATTACCAGTCTGATGTAACAGCTGCCTATAGACGGGTGTGTAACATTACCAGTCTGATGTAAGGGCTGCCTATAGACGGGTGTGTAACATTACCAGTCTGATGTAAGGGCTGCCTATAGACGGGTGTGTAACATTACCAGTCTGATGTAACAGCTGCCTACAGACGGGTGTGTATGAGGACCAGTCTGATGTAACAGCTGCCTACAGACGGGTGTGTAACATTACCAGTCTGATGTAACAGCTGCCTATAGACGGGTGTGTAACATTACCAGTCTGATGTAACAGCTGCCTATAGACGGGTGTGTAACATTACCAGTCTGATGTAACGGCTGCCTATAGACGGGTGTGTAACATTACCAGTCTGATGTAAGGGCTGCCTATAGACGGGTGTGTAACATTACTAGTCTGATGTAAGGGCTGCCTATAGACGGGTGTGTAACATTACCAGTCTGATGTAACAGCTGCCTATAGACGGGTGTGTAACATTACCAGTCTGATGTAAGGGCTGCCTATAGACGGGTGTGTAACATTACCAGTCTGATGTAACAGCTGCCTATAGACGGGTGTGTAACATTACTAGTCTGATGTAACAGCTGCCTATAGACGGGTGTGTAACATTACCAGTCTGATGTAAGGGCTGCCTATAGACGGGTGTGTAACATTACCAGTCTGATGTAACAGCTGCCTATAGACGGGTGTGTAACATTACCAGTCTGATGTAACAGCTGCCTATAGACGGGTGTGTAACATTACCAGTCTGATGTAACAGCTGCCTATAGACGGGTGTGTAACATTACCAGTCTGATGTAACAGCTGCCTATAGACGGGTGTGTAACATTACCAGTCTGATGTAACAGCGGCCTATAGACGGGTGTGTAACATTACCAGTCTGATGTAACAGCTGCCTATAGACGGGTGTGTATGATGACCAGTCTGATGTAACAGCTGCCTACAGACGGGTGTGTAACATTACTAGTCTGATGTAACAGCTGCCTATAGACGGGTGTGTAACATTACCAGTCTGATGTAACAGCTGCCTATAGACGGGTGTGTATGATGACCAGTCTGATGTAACAGCTGCCTACAGACGGGTGTGTAACATTACCAGTCTGATGTAACAGCTGCCTACAGACGGGTGTGTAACATTACCAGTCTGATGTAACAGCTGCCTATAGACGGGTGTGTAACATTACCAGTCTGATGTAACAGCTGCCTATAGACGGGTGTGTAACATTACCAGTCTGATGTAACAGCTGCCTATAGACGGGTGTGTAACATTACCAGTCTGATGTAACAGCTGCCTATAGACGGGTGTGTAACATTACCAGTCTGATGTAACAGCTGCCTATAGACGGGTGTGTAACATTACCAGTCTGATGTAACAGCTGCCTATAGACGGGTGTGTAACATTACCAGTCTGATGTAAGGGCTGCCTATAGACGGGTGTGTAACATTACCAGTCTGATGTAACAGCTGCCTATAGACGGGTGTGTATGATGACCAGTCTGATGTAACAGCTGCCTATAGACGGGTGTGTAACATTACCAGTCTGATGTAACAGCTGCCTATAGACGGGTGTGTAACATTACCAGTCTGATGTAACAGCTGCCTATAGACGGGTGTGTAACATTACCAGTCTGATGTAACAGCTGCCTATAGACGGGTGTGTAACATTACCAGTCTGATGTAACAGCTGCCTATAGACGGGTGTGTAACATTACCAGTCTGATGTAACAGCTGCCTATAGACGGGTGTGTAACATTACCAGTCTGATGCAACAGCTGCCTATAGACGGGTGTGTAACATTACCAGTCTGATGTAAGGGCTGCCTATAGACGGGTGTGTAACATTACCAGTCTGATGTAACAGCTGCCTATAGACGGGTGTGTAACATTACCAGTCTGATGTAAGGGCTGCCTATAGACGGGTGTGTAACATTACCAGTCTGATGTAAGGGCTGCCTATAGACGGGTGTGTAACATTACCAGTCTGATGTAAGGGCTGCCTATAGACGGGTGTGTAACATTACCAGTCTGATGTAACAGCTGCCTATAGACGGGTGTGTAACATTACCAGTCTGATGTAACAGCTGCCTATAGACGGGTGTGTAACATTACCAGTCTGATGTAACAGCTGCCTATAGACGGGTGTGTAACATTACCAGTCTGATGTAAGGGCTGCCTATAGACGGGTGTGTAACATTACCAGTCTGATGTAACAGCTGCCTATAGACGGGTGTGTAACATTACCAGTCTGATGTAACAGCTGCCTATAGACGGGTGTGTAACATTACCAGTCTGATGTAAGGGCTGCCTATAGACGGGTGTGTAACATTACCAGTCTGATGTAAGGGCTGCCTATAGACGGGTGTGTATGAGGACCAGTCTGATGTAACAGCTGCCTACAGACGGGTGTGTATGAGGACCAGTCTGATGTAACAGCTGCCTACAGACGGGTGTGTAACATTACCAGTCTGATGTAACAGCTGCCTATAGACGGGTGTGTAACATTACCAGTCTGATGTAACAGCTGCCTATAGACGGGTGTGTAACATTACCAGTCTGATGTAACGGCTGCCTATAGACGGGTGTGTAACATTACCAGTCTGATGTAAGGGCTGCCTATAGACGGGTGTGTAACATTACTAGTCTGATGTAAGGGCTGCCTATAGACGGGTGTGTAACATTACCAGTCTGATGTAACAGCTGCCTATAGACGGGTGTGTAACATTACCAGTCTGATGTAAGGGCTGCCTATAGACGGGTGTGTAACATTACCAGTCTGATGTAACAGCTGCCTATAGACGGGTGTGTAACATTACTAGTCTGATGTAACAGCTGCCTATAGACGGGTGTGTAACATTACCAGTCTGATGTAAGGGCTGCCTATAGACGGGTGTGTAACATTACCAGTCTGATGTAACAGCTGCCTATAGACGGGTGTGTAACATTACCAGTCTGATGTAACAGCTGCCTATAGACGGGTGTGTAACATTACCAGTCTGATGTAACAGCTGCCTATAGACGGGTGTGTAACATTACCAGTCTGATGTAACAGCTGCCTATAGACGGGTGTGTAACATTACCAGTCTGATGTAACAGCTGCCTATAGACGGGTGTGTAACATTACCAGTCTGATGTAACAGCTGCCTATAGACGGGTGTGTAACATTACCAGTCTGATGTAACAGCTGCCTATAGACGGGTGTGTAACATTACCAGTCTGATGTAAGGGCTGCCTATAGACGGGTGTGTAACATTACCAGTCTGATGTAACAGCTGCCTATAGACGGGTGTGTAACATTACCAGTCTGATGTAAGGGCTGCCTATAGACGGGTGTGTAACATTACTAGTCTGATGTAACAGCTGCCTATAGACGGGTGTGTAACATTACCAGTCTGATGTAACAGCTGCCTACAGACGGGTGTGTAACATTACCAGTCTGATGTAACAGCTGCCTATAGACGGGTGTGTAACATTACCAGTCTGATGTAAGGGCTGCCTATAGACGGGTGTGTAACATTACCAGTCTGATGTAACAGCTGCCTACAGACGGGTGTGTATGAGGACCAGTCTGATGTAACAGCTGCCTACAGACGGGTGTGTAACATTACCAGTCTGATGTAAGGGCTGCCTACAGACGGGTGTGTAACATTACCAGTCTGTTGTAACAGCTGCATATAGACGGGTGTGTAACATTACTAGATATAATGGGAGCAGAATAGTAGTGGCCTACCTGGGGTCCGGGCCCCATAGGGCCCATGCCTCGAGGCCCACTCATCCTCTGCATTGGTCCCAAGTTAGGATGGCCTTGTGGTCGTGTGTGATCCATGGTTTGGAGCATGAGATGGGGGCCAGGGCCAGGAGGCTACAAGACAGACAGGGGAAAGAGGGAGGGAGAACTCATACGGAGGTAAATCTCTTTGTTAAACGACAGTAGTAGTGCTAGGTAGACTGATGACAGTATTGTATGGTGATGTTGGTGGAGAATATTGGGTACTGTAGTTTGTTTACCTGGTTGCCCATCCTGATAGGAGGGCCTCGTGGGCCTGCGGTGAATCGTGGGTTCATGAAAGACTACAAACACAAACAACAATTCCTTTACATTTGTGTTACATCACAACATCAGCACAATTATACTGAAGAAACAACCATTGCAACCATTCATAAGGGAGGTAGTTGCTTCACTTGTAATATCTATAACAACATGTGTATGTCGACTCTGTATCGGTACCCCTTATATATAGCCTCCACATTGACTCTGTACCGTAACACAATGTATATATCCTCGCTATTGTTATTTTACTGCTGCCGTTTAAAACTTCTTTGGGGTAGGGGGCAGTATTTTCACATCCGGATGAAAAGCGTGCCCAGAGTAAACTGCCTGCTACTCAGGCCCAGATGCTAGGATATGCATATTATTAGTAGATTCGTTGAAAACACTCTGAAGTTTCTAAAACTGTTTGAATGATGTCTGTGAGTATAACATAACTCATATGGCAGGCAAAAACCTGAGAAAAAATCCAACCAGGAAGTGGGAAATCTGAGGTTTGTAGTTTTTCAACTCTTTGCTTATCCAAGATACAGTGGAAATGGGGTCATATTGCACTTTCTAAGGCTTCCACTAGATATCCACAGTCTTTAGAACCTTGTTTTAGGCTTCTACTGTGAAGGAGGGGGGAATGGGAGCTGAATGAGTCAGAGGTCTGCCAGAGTAGCATGAGCAGACCACGCGCGTTCACGTGAGAGTTAGCTTGCGTTCCATTGCATTTCTGAAGACAAAGGAATTCTCCGGTTGGAACATTATTGAAGATTTATGTTAAAAACATCCTAAAGATTGATTCTATACATCGTTTGACATGTTTCTACGGACTGTGACGGAACTTTTTACTTTTCGTCTGGACCTAGTGATCGCGCCTCATGAATTTGGATTACTGGGCTAAACGCGCGAACAAAAAGGAGGTATTTGGACATAAATGATGGACTTCATCGAACAAAACAAACATTTATTGTGGAACTGGGATTCCTGGGAGTGCATTCTGATGAAGATCAAAGGTAAGTGAATATTTATAATGCTATTTCTGGATTCTGTTGACTCCACAACATGGCGGATATCTGTATGGCTTGATTATGTGTCTGAGCGCTGTACTCAGATTATTGCATGGTGTGCTTTTTCCGTAAAGTTTTTTTGAAATCTGACACAGCGGTTGCATTAAGGAGAAGTGGATCTAAATATCCATGCATAACAGTTGTATCTTTTAGCAATGTTTATTATGAGTATTTCTGTAAATTGATGTGGCTCTCTGCAAAATCACAGGATGTTTTGGAACTACTGAACATAACGCGCCAATGTAAACTGGGATTTTTGGATATAAATATGAACTTTATCGAACAAAACATACATGTATTGTGTAACATGAAGTCCTATGAGTGTCATCTGATGAAGATCAAAGGTTAGTGATTCATTTTCTCTATTTCTGCTTTTTGTGACTCCTCTTTGGCTGGAAAAATTGCTGTTTTTTGTGACTGGTACTGACCTAACATAATCGCATGGTATGCTTTTGTCATAAAGCCTTTTTGAAATCGGACACTGTGGTGGGATTAACAAAAAGTTTTCATTTAAAATGGTGTATAATACATGTATGTTTGAGGGATTTTAATTATGAGATTTCTGTTGTTTGAATTTGGCGCCCTGCACTTTCACTGGATGTTGGTCAGGTGGGACGTTAGCGTCCCACGTACCCTAGAGAGGTTAATTATGTTACTTTTATTTTCTACTTATTTATTTTTTACTTAACACGTTTTTCTTCTTAACTTCTTAAAGCATTGTTAGTTAACTTCTTATGGCTGCAGGGGCAGTATTGAGTAGCTTGGATGAAAGGTGCCCAAAGTAAACGGCCTGCTCCTCGGTCCCAGTTACTAATATATGCATATTATTATTGGTATTGGATAGAAAACACTCTGAAGTTTCTAAAACTGTTTGAATTATGTCTGTGAGTATAACAGAACTCATATGGCAGGCAAAAACCTGAGAAGAAAATCCAAACAGGAAGTGGAAATTTTGAGGCTGGTCGAGTTTCAACCAAGATTCCATTGAAATCACAGCGAGATATGAATGAGTATTCACTTCCTACGGCCTCCACTAGATGTCAACAGTCTGTTGAGCTTTGTCTGATGACTCTACTGTGAAGGGGGGCCGAAGGAGTCACCACTGCCATGAAGTGAACAGCATTTGACCACGCACACTCACATGAGAGGCAGCTCCGTTCCATCGCCCATCTGAAGTCAATGTAATTCTCCGGTTGGAACGTTATTCAAGATTTATTTTAACAACATTCTAAAGATTGATTCAATACATCGTTTGATATGTTTCTACTGACTGTGAACTTTTGGACATTTCGTTACGTTTTAGTGAACGCGCTTTGTGACTGGAATTGTTTACCAAACGCGCTAACCAAAGTAGCTAATTGGACATAATCGAACAAATCAAGCATTTATTGTGGACCTGGGATTCCTGGGAGTGCATTCTGATGAAGATCATCAAAGGGAATATTTATCATGTAATTTCTGGTTTCTGTTGATTTGACTATTGTTCTGAGCTCCGTCTCAGATTATTGGATGGTTTACTTTTTCCGTAAAGTTTTTTTGAAATTTGACACAGCGGTTGCATTAAGGAGAGGTATATCTATAATTCCATGTGTATAACTTGTATTATCATTTACATTTATGATGAGTATTTCTGTTGAAACGATGTGGCTTTGCACTATCACTGGATGTTTTTGGAACTAGTGAATGTAACACGCCAATGTAAACTCAGATGTTTTGATATAAATATTAACTTTATCAAACAAAACATACATGTATTGTGTAACATGAAGTCCTATGCGTGTCATCTGATGAAGATCAAAGGTTAGTGATTAATTTTCTCTCTATTTCTGCTTTTTGTGAAAGCTATCTTTCGCTGGAAAAATGGCTGTGCTTATTGTGGCTTGGTGGTGACCTAATACAATCGTTTGTAGTGCTTTTGCTGAAAAGCATATTTGAAATCGGACACTTTGGTGGGATTAACAACAAGATTACCTTTAAAATTATATAAGAAACATGTATGTCTGAGGAATTTTAATTATGAGATTTCTGTTGTTTTGAATTTGGCGCCCTGCACTTTCACTGGCTGTTGTCATATCATCCCGTTTCCGGGATTGCAGCCATATTAAGGGCTTGTAAGTAAGCATTTCACTGTAAGGTCTACCTGTTGTATTCGGAGCATGTGATAAATAAAATTTGATATAACATCTACAATAATGGTTTCCTATATCACACTTTGTTTTAAAGATGTTTCTGCGCTGCCACCAAAAGCGTCAAGCCGAATGACAGATGTGGAAGCATAGAGCGTACAGACAGAAATAGCATGGAGGAGCCATGGCGGTGAAAAGACAGTAGTCTTCCCAATAGAAAAGCACAAAGAGAAACACAGAGCTCCAACAGAGAGACAGAGGCTGCGTCCCAATTTAAATTACACCATATTCTAAATATAGTGCACTACCTTTCACCAGGGCCCCAGGTCAAATGTAGTCCACTATATACAGATGAGGGTGTGATTTGGGACACATCTAGAGGGGAGAGCAGCAGTACCTGGCTTTGTGGTCCCATCATACTGTTAGGGAGAGGAGGCTGGGGGTGAGGAGAGCCCTGGGGACCAGGAGCACCCTGTGGCGTCACAAAGACAGAGAGCGACAGAGAGAGGGGAAGACAGACAGAGAGGGAGGGAGGTAGAGAAAGGAGGGTTACTGAGCAGAGGAGAGAGTGAGAAGCTGGTGTGCAAATGCAAAAAGCTGCCCGGTATATCTGTTGATTATTCACTCCACAGTAGAAGAGAGTGCAAGAGAGAGAGGAAGATATAGAGAGAGAGGATGCATGCTGTGATGCCTGCCAGTCAGAACAGCAGCCAGCCTCCAGCTTGTCATCACTGCCAATTTCCCCCTCTGCCAATTACCACAGCATTAATTAAGCCCTATGCAATTAGCTTTACATTGCTGCCCCAAAACACTGTCACTGTGGGCCAATGCTTCTGGTAACAGGGTGGCTTAATTAACAACATTTACATATTCAAATGACTCTGATAAAGGGAGATCTCTGTGCGTGTGTATGTCTCTTTCACTCACACAGAGTTGGGCTACATATAATGTAGTTACTTCTCTGGTTTTCAAAACACAAACATCTAGGACGAATCCTATAGACAACATGCCTACATAGTCTACTTGAAGAAACAGAAGTGTATGGTTTGACTTTCACTAGAGGGAAAGCTGCCAAGAGTTTATCCTCATGCTGCCAAGAGTTTATCTTCATGAGGTATTGATTTACGGCAGGTGTTACAGCACCTTTCGATTTCTCGATTAAGGTTTAGGTCCAACTGCACCTCCCGGTTTCACTACAGTACACTGAGTGGGTAGACAGACAAATGATTTTCTGATGTCTACTAAAAACACAGCCTGCTTCCCAAACGGCACACTATTCCCTACTTTTGACCAGAGCAGTATGCTATGTAGAGAATAGGGTACCATGTGGACGCAGCCATAGGCTCAGAGCAGAGACTAGTCTATAGACCACAGGCTCAGAGCAGAAACTACTAGACTACAGACAACAGCAGAGCAGAGACTAGACTACAAACCACAGCAGAGACTACAGACCACAGCAGAGCAGAGACTAGGCTACAGACCACAGCAGAGCAGAAACCAGACTACAGCAGAGCAGAAACTAGACTACAGACCACAGCAGTGCAGAGACTAGGCTACAGACCACAGCAGAGCAGAAACTAGACTACAGACCACAGATTAGGCTACAGACCACAGCAGAGACTACAGACCACAGCAGAGACTACAGACCACAGCAGAGCATAGACTAGGCTACAGACCACAGCAGAGACTACAGACCACAGCAGAGCATAGACTAGGCTACAGACCACAGCAGAGCATAGACTAGGTTACAGACCACAGGAGAGCATAGACTAGGCTACAGACCACAGCAGAGCATAGACTAGGCTACAGACCACAGCAGAGACTACAGACCACAGCAGAGCATAGACTAGGCTACAGACCACAGCAGAGACTACAGACCACAGCAGAGCAGAGCCTAGGCTACAGACCACAGCAGAGCAGAGACTAGGCTACAGACCACAGCAGAGACTACAGACCACAGCAGAGCAGAGACTAGACTACAGACCACAGCAGAGCGTCATTGACACACCACACAACAGGTACAGATGTGGAAAGCACATCAGCAGGGTGGTAGAACAGAGAGACAGCCGAGCAGATGAGAGAGAGGAAAGTTGTACAATAGTGTGGCTCATGCAGGCTAAACTCTTTACTTGAGAATCACACATACAGTAACTTAGCGATGCTTTATTGACATCAATGGAGTTCAGCAGAAATTGAAGTCAGTTTTTCTTGCTTGTGGATCTCAAATTAGGATTCAGCTACTAAAGCAGTGGTCTCCAACCAGTGGTCCTGGGACCACTTGTGGTCAGGGAGGGTACTTCAGGTGCACGACACATTTCCCCCCAAGAGATCTGGTGGTCCTCGGAAAGGAAAGAACTGGGATCCACTGCCATAGAGCAGGGGTCGGCAACAGCTGGCGTGCGGGGCCATTGTTTAGAAAAAATTGTAATATTAATGTTTCTATTGGGTAAAAAAAGAAGACAAAATCACCAGGAAAAAAACTATTCTAAAAATGTACCTCAAAAATGTATTGTTATTTTCAAATAAAATCTATATTTCTATAGTTGTAGTCAATTTGCAGTGTACAAATTATTTTTCATTCGCTAAAATATATCGTCCCACAGCTGAATCTAGTCGCCTACCCCTGCCATAGAGTGTAGATTGAGGGGTGTGTGAGTGGTAGGAATCAGTGACCTGGAAGAATCCAGGGGGCATGGGTCCACCGGGCATCCCCTCTCCAGGGGGAATCCCCCCCATCACAGGACTGGGGGCTGCAGCAGCACTCTGTAAACAAAACAAAACGCCTGTTAGAGGGGTTTCATCGGAAATACGGGTTACAGATCTAACTGGTTTGCTATGAATGAATTTGTAGGGTTATAAAACCTTTCAACATATGTTATTCAACATGTCTGGAATCATAGACAGCATAGCCATTAGATAGATGGATTGCTAAACAACAGATACACATAAAGGTTTCACAGAGTGGGAATCTAATTGCACAGCCAAACATGCTGATCCAGCAGGGGCCCAGTAGATTTGATAAGAATCTGTGGGATTCACTCCTTCACTTCAAAGTGCTCAGGCACAGCAGGATCTCACTGCTAGGCTATTTCCTGTCTCGACCACGGACATAATTCACTAATGGACCATTTGCTTTGGTCACACACTTTCTCTCTCCTTTAGTAGGAGCCATTGACCAGAGGCTAATGCCTACAGGACAGACTGACATTAGTATCTGGTATCCATGGCTATAGATTGGAGGTTGAGACCCTAGAGCTGTCCTAAGTAGGGGAGTAAGGGTATACAGTACCCCTGCATGCATTCATGCACTCACAAACACACCGTAAAAACACACACACACACACCTTGAGAAAATAAAGCCACACACACACACACCCCCTTAAGCTATCCTTCACACACCTCCCTCTAGTCTCTAAAGCGCTAGACCTACTCAGACATCACGAGTCGATATAGCCAACACACTCATGGTCCCTGGTATATCAACTCACTGCACCCCTTCCTAATTCTAACTGGGCCCTTGAAATACCACAGCAGGGAGAGAAGTGAGGCCGGAGGGAGCCAGCCAGGACCAGACATCACCGAGCCCAAGCCAGCCTGTTACTGGAACACACAGACAACAATTGTTATGTTCAGATCCTTCAATACTAGCACTCCTGCATTGAACCTACAGAGCTAAACACCGCTTTAGGAGACTAGTATTGATGTCATAGAATAGTGTGATCAACTCACAATCCTCTCTAACAATGATAACTTCTAAATCATTAAGTCACATTTCTCCTCAATATCTATTCCAGGGCTGGGGTCAATTCCATTTCAATTTAGTCAATTCAGGAAGTAAACTGCAATTCCAATTCTCCTCAATGCCTCTCTACGAGAAAACATTAGAATTGGAATTTGAATTTCCTTCTAGAACTGACTGAATTGAAATGGAATTGACCCAAACTCTGATCTATACTACATAAAACCAAGTCCAGTACTACTTTACTCCTTCATGGCCTTTTCCATCACACACCAGTGTTTATCTTCATGTAAGCTTGTGTTATGTTCTAGGCTTATGTTTTATAAGTCATGTTTTTCATCTAAGAGATAGATCTCAGCTTGAATTATGACTCAGAAAGGGTTGGTGACCACTGCCCTATATAGTGCACTAATATATAGAGAACAGGGTGCCATTTGGGATGTGACCCCTGCTGTGGGAGAGGAGGGCCAGGACTACCAGATACTTTAGTACAGGAGGGGGCAGATGTCATACTCTGTTCTTCTGCGGGAGAGGAGGGCCAGGACTACCAGATACTTTAGTACAGGAGGGGGCAGATGTCCTACTCTGTTCTGCTGCGGGAGAGGAGGGCCAGGACTACCAGATACTTTAGTACAGGAGGGGGCAGATGTCCTACTCTGTTCTGCTGCGGGAGAGGAGGGCCAGGACTACCAGATACTTTAGTACAGGAGTGGGCAGATGTCATACTCTGTTCTGCTGCGGGAGAGGAGTGCCAGGACTACCAGATACTTTAGTACAGGAGGGGGCAGATGTCATACTCTGTTCTTCTGCGGGAGAGGAGGGCCAGGACTACCAGATACTTTAGTACAGGAGGGGGCAGATGTCATACTCTGTTCTGCTGCGGGAGAGGAGGGCCAGGACTACCAGATACTTTAGTACAGGAGGGGGCAGATGTCCTACTCTGTTCTGCTGCGGGAGAGGAGGGCCAGGACTACCAGATACTTTAGTACAGGAGGGGGCAGATGTCATACTCTGTTCTGCTGCGGGAGAGGAGTGCCAGGACTACCAGATACTTTAGTACAGGAGGGGGCAGATGTCCTACTCTGTTCTGCTGCGGGAGAGGAGGGCCAGGACTACCAGATACTTTAGTACAGGAGGGGGCAGATGTCATACTCTGTTCTGCTGCGGGAGAGGAGAGCCAGGACTACCAGATACTTTAGTACAGGAGGGGGCAGATGTCATACTCTGTTCTGCTGCGGGAGAGGAGGGCCAGGACTACCAGATACTTTAGTACAGGAGGGGGCAGATGTCATACTCTGTTCTGCTGCGGGAGAGGAGGGCCAGGACTACCAGATACTTTAGTACAGGAGGGGGCAGATGTCATACTCTGTTCTGCTGCGGGAGAGGAGGGCCAGGACTACCAGATACTTTAGTACAGGAGGGGGCAGATGTCATACTCTGTTCTGCTGCGGGAGAGGAGGGCCAGGACTACCAGATACTTTAATACAGGAGGGGGCAGATGTCATACTCTGTTCTGCTGTGGGAGAGGAGGGCCAGGACTACCAGATACTTTAGTACAGGAGGGGGCAGATGTCCTACTCTGTTCTGCTGTGGGAGAGGAGGGCCAGGACTACCAGATACTTTAGTACAGGAGGGGGCAGATGTCATACTCTGTTCTGCTGCGGGAGAGGAGGGCCAGGACTACCAGATACTTTAGTACAGGAGGGGGCAGATGTCATACTCTGTTCTGCTGTGGGAGAGGAGGGCCAGGACTACCAGATACTTTAATACAGGAGGGGGCAGATGTCATACTCTGTTCTGCTGTGGGAGAGGAGGGCCAGGACTACCAGATACTTTAATACAGGAGGGGGCAGATGTCATACTCTGTTCTGCTGCGGGAGAGGAGGGCCAGGACTACCAGATACTTTAGTACAGGAGGGGGCAGGTGTGTCCTACTCTGTTCTGCTGCGGGAGAGGAGGGCCAGGACTACCAGATACTTTAGTACAGGAGGGGGCAGATGTCATACTCTGTTCTGCTGCGGGAGAGGAGGGCCAGGACTACCAGATACTTTAGTACAGGAGGGGGCAGATGTCCTACTCTGTTCTGCTGCGGGAGAGGAGGGCCAGGACTACCAGATACTTTAGTACAGGAGGGGGCAGATGTCCTACTCTGTTCTGCTGCGGGAGAGGAGGGCCAGGACTACCAGATACTTTAGTACAGGAGGGGGCAGATGTCATACTCTGTTCTGCTGTGGGAGAGGAGGGCCAGGACTACCAGATACTTTAGTACAGGAGGGGGCAGATGTCATACTCTGTTCTGCTGTGGGAGAGGAGGGCCAGGACTACCAGATACTTTAGTACAGGAGGGGGCAGATGTCATACTCTGTTCTGCTGTGGGAGAGGAGGGCCAGGACTACCAGATACTTTAGTACAGGAGGGGGCAGATGTCATACTCTGTTCTGCTGTGGGAGAGGAGGGCCAGGACTACCAGATACTTTAGTACAGGAGGGGGCAGATGTCATACTCTGTTCTGCTGTGGGAGAGGAGGGCCAGGACTACCAGATACTTTAGTACAGGAGGGGGCAGATGTCATACTCTGTTGCCTGGGGGTCTGAGGAGGGGAGCAGCTGAGTGGGGATCAGGTGGGGGCCCGACCCTGGGGGGGGTTTCTTTATGACAGACTAGATCCATGCCTCTGGGTCAGTGCGTGTGTTTAAGAGTTAGGCCAAGCTGTCCTTGTTTCAGACAGAGTCATTAAAGAGGGGTTAGGAAAGGGTAGGCCCCAGCCACTGTTGTTGTGCTCGCTGTACAAAAACAGACAAACGCCCCCATCCACATCGACAGGGCTGTAGTGGAACGGGTTGAGAGAAGTTCCTGTGTCCAATCACTAAGTACTTAAAATGGTCCACACACATGCACACAGTAGTGAAGAAGGCACAACAGTGTCTCTTCCCCCTCAGGAGGTTGAAAAGATTTGGCATGGGCCCACAAATCCTCAAAAGGTTCTACAGCTGCACCATTGAGAGCAACTTGACTGGCTGCATCACTGCTTGGTATGACAACTGCACCCCCTCGATTGCATGGCGCTACAGAGGGTGGTCTGGACCGCCCAGTACATCACTGGGGCTGAGCTCCCTGCCATCCAGGACCTCTATCAGGCGGTGTGTAAGGAAGGCCCAGAAAATTGTTAAAGCCTCCAACCACCCAAGCCATAGACTGTTCTCTCGGCTTCCGCACAGCAAGCTGTAACAGAGCAACAAGTCTGACACCAACAGGCTCATGAACAGCTTCTATCCCCAAGCCATAAGACTGCTAAACAGCTAGCAAAATGGCTACACAGACTATCTTCATTCACCCTTTCATTTTTGCACTGACTCTAGACACACACTGAGTCTACACACACACACACACATATACAATCATCATATACACTGCTGCTACTCCGTTATCATACAGTATATCCTGATGCCTAGTCACTAGTGATGGGGGGGGATTGATAGTTACATATCGGGAAATTATTTTTGACAATATAGATACAATATCGCAATATAATTTTTGCGCTACTTAGCTGTACCTGCACCAAAACTCCAGTATTTTTCCTTCATAGTTTGTTCTCCATCTTTTTAATTAGGGAGACAATTTGTTTTCAGCACTTTTATTTACATGACTAATAAATTCATTCTCATGTCTCTCTCGTCTCTCTGCAGCAGACGTATATAGTGAGCAATTTGTTAGGAACATCGATTCACAATAAATTCACAATACATATAGAGTCGTGAAATTTGTATCAGCTCCTAAATATTGTGATAACAATGTATTGTGAGGTCCCTGGCAATCCCCAGCCCTACTAGTCACCTTACCCCTATACATATCTACCACTCCAGTATCCCTGCACATTGGAAATATGGCATTGGAACTGACCCTGTACATAGCTTACTTAATCGTGTTCTTCTTATTTCTATTTCTCGTGCATTTTGTTTCTACTTTATAGTACTACATTTGTACTGCTGATATTGATTACTGATTTGTTGCCAGAAATGAATTTCCCTGCACCTGACAATACAACTTGAAACTGAAAGGCCTTGCAGTAGGACCCAGAGAAGAGAACTCTCAGTCTCTCTTCTACTACTCAACCATCCTCCCCTTGCCCCCACTCTCTCTCCCATTGCCCCCACTCTCTCTCCCCTTGCCACCACTCTCTCCCCTTGCCCCCCTCTCTTTCCATCTCTTTCCCCTCTCTCTCCCCTTGCCCTCTCTCTCTCCCCTTGCCCCCCTCTCTCTCCCCTTGCCCCCCTCTCTCTCCCCTTGCCCCCCCTCTCTCTCCCCTTGCCCCCCCTCTCTCTCCCCTTGCCCCCCCTCTCTCTCCCCTTGCCCCCTCTCTCTCTCCCCTTGCCCCCACTCTCTCTCCCCTTGCCCCCTCTCTCTCTCCCCTTGTCCTCTCCCCTTTTCCGTATTCCCTCTGCTCCTCCCTTGGTCGCTGGGCATATGCTAGTGGCCTCTCCCCCCTCCCCTTTTCCAATCTGTCCCTTAGCTCCTTGACAGCCATCAATCAGCGACTGACACCATGGCAACAGAGTTCCCGGGGGACCATCTGTCAGACCCACCGTGAATATGCCAGGGAAGGAAGGAGGGAGGGTCTGCGCTTTACGAGCCGTGATGCAGCGCTGCTTCCCTGCCTGCTAGCAGCCCAGCCAGCCAGCTCCCCCATCTACAGGCCCCCCACCCTCATCTATAGCCCAGCCCGCCACCTCCCCTCATCTATAGCCCAGCCCAGCCCGCCAGCCACCTCCCCTCATCTATAGCCCAGCCCACCAGCCACCTCCCCTCATCTATAGCCCAGCCCGCCAGCCACCACCCCTCATCTATAGCCCAGCCCACCAGCCACCTCCCCTCATCTATAGCCCAGCCCAGCCCGCCAGCCACCACCCCTCATCTATAGCCCAGCCCGCCAGCCACCTCCCCTCATCTATAGCCCAGCCCACCAGCCACCACCCCTCATCTATAGCCCAGCCCGTCCGCCAGCCACCTCCCAGCCAGGACCACAAATACAAATTCCCCCTAGACACGGTTGCCCTAGAGCACACAAAAAAAACTAAATTAGACCCAATCAAATTCTGAGAAAACAAAAAGATTATTATTTCCAATGGGTCAAGTAATTAACAAAAAAAATTTGCAAACTGGAATGTCATTTGGCCCTAAACAGAGAGTACACAGTGGCAGAATACCTGACCACTGTGACTGACCTAAAATTAAGAAAAGCTTTTACTAGATACCGACTCGGTGAGCACAGCCTTGCATATTCAGAGAGGCTGCAATAGCCTGTTTTCTCTTGGGAGACATGTCTGCCTATGTGCACACAATATGAAGTGGAACCCGAGCTGCACGTCCTAACCTCCTGTCAAATGTATGACCATATTAGAGAGACATATTTCCCTCAGATTACACACAACAAATTTGAAAACAGATCCAATCTTGATAAACGCCCGTATCTATTAGGTGAAATACCACATTGTGCCACCACAGCAGCAAGATGTGTGACCTGTTGCCACATGAAAAGGGAAAGCAGTGAAGAACAACCACCATTGTAAATACAACCTATATTTATCAGTTTATTTATTTTCCCTTTTGTACTTCAACTATTAGCACTTTGTTACAACACTATACATAGACAATAATATAACATTTGAAATGTCTTTATTATTTAAAAACTTGTGAGTAATGTTTACTGTTCATTTCTGATTATTTCCCTTTTATTAAATGTCTATTTCACTTGCTTTGGAAATGTAAACATGTTTCCCATGCCAATAAAGCCCTTTGGGGGGGAAGAGAGAGAAGGAAGTCTGGGCCCATGCAAACAAAGTCAGAGCACTGTTCCCACTGTCCATGTACTAGCCTAAGGTGAACACAGGAAGAACCAACATCGATACACAGGGATCCCATCTCTCGATACCGCCACAGACATAACACAGTTGACTAGTTTCATTGACATGTCAACAAATGTATTCAAAAGCCAAACAAGCCTATTCATTTGCGCACCCTACTGCTCTTCTTCACAATCACAGCATGTCTTGTTGTCAAAAAGCTGTCAATTTCTGTTGGCTAGCACTAGCCTAACGCTAAAGATGTATGGTTGTTAGCTACCTAGCATAACAAAGACTAGGTCCAATGAAAGAAATGGCAGATGCGGCTCCGCTGTGTGCCCCCTCCTACTGGCTCCCAGGTCACCTGCCAGATCAGGAGGGCTGTTGTTGCCTTGACAACCCTCTCTGGCAAGAACAAGGCCCAGCATCCCCGCTTTAACCCCTTCCTGTGATGTCAACCCCACAATGGGTGGATCTCAAGTCTACAGTGGCCTCCTCTCCTACTTGTATATTTTCCTTTGTCTGAGCTGGTCTTTGTGGCCTACAGCACTGTACAGGTGAAGCACATCCCTCAGTGAGATTCTGCTATGATACTGGCTCCTATCTTGTCTTCTTAGATCAGTGAAGGGTGTACTCATTAGTGCACACCGTAGCAAATCATAACTAAATGTTTTTGCAACAGAATAGGTTTTGCAATGAAAACAAGCGTTTCTCATTGGACAACTTGGTGATTCCCTGCCTGTTCGGACGTTTTGGTTCCTAGTGAAAAGGGAAGGAAATAGAAAGAGGAAGACTTCTTGGATGCTCCCTAGTTTGACTGCCTGTCCTGGAGAAGCCTGACCAGCAGTAGTATGAGATAGGAGTGATGATGGGAGACTAAAGCCATTTCCCCAAGTGCATAGTGTTCTGAACATGCAAAAGACACAATATGCAAATAGTCGATATGCAAGAGCCAAGTTTAGAGACAGGCCACAAGCGTTTTGGAAAAATCCTAAAAACGACAAGCTCTATGAATTTGAGTTCCAATGGAGTAGACTACTACCATCCTGTAAGTTCAGGAAAAAATATGTTCTAGCACAAGATGGAGACCATTTCATCTTTATTAAAAATATATACATTTTAACTCTTGGCCACTACCATTAGAGATAATTGAGAATCTGAACCCATTTTGTTCAAGCTCTGCTTACGAACATTGCTCAACAGCGACTGCCTCCAACAGAGCAGGGTCATGTTCATTGGAGCACGCAATAGAAAACACTTTGCAACCGAAAATAAAAATGAGCCTTTCTTATTGGACAAGCCCATGCAATACCTCCCTATTTCAGTCTTTTTTTTCTTCCGTTTGGAGCCCTAATGAACAACACCCAGGTCTGAATTTTTCCTCTGGGGGATGAGATGAGAGAGGCGGGGAGAGAGCTGCAGCACGGTAGAGAAACAGGGAGGGGGGAGTCCACATCCGATCAGACATGTCTGACTCAGGACATGCTGACATCAGCACCATTTTCCCAGAAGCCTTTAAGCTCCATACTATCGGAGGGTCATCATCAGGGCCAATGACAGGGCAAGATGTCAGCTGGATGGACAACTATAGGACGCTGCCGAGACATCCTGGCAAACTATAACCTACACAGACCTGATACATCACACAGACCTGAAGTCCACAAAGCCTGATAAATAGCTACACATACACGGATCTGAAACATCCTGTCCTACTGCTATGACATACTCCGTACACTACCCAGAGGAGTGCAGCAGCAACACACCAGCCATATATGCAGGAGAGTACACCTGGAGGCCAATTAAATTAAGATTAGAAGGTATGGCCCAAGAAACAAAGAGGCAGAGAAACGTCTCTCTATCGCCACTACCCAAGGCATCGAAACCATACAAGGGGTAACAAGGACGATGGGTCTATATAGTACGTCTAGATCTCACAGCAGAGGAATGTACTCGTTGCATAAGTTTGCTTTCCAACTCCTGATTCTTTTTTAATTACCCTCGTCTGGGTGCACTCTCATTCTACATTAATGTAGGCTCAAAGGAACCCAGGGCCTGTATTCATAAAGTGTATCAGAGTAGGAGTACTGATTTAGGATCAGATTTCCCTTTAAGATCATAATGAATACGATTATATGGACTGGGAGACCTGATCCTACATCAGCACTCAGACGCTTTATGAATACGGGCCCAGGCTCTTCAGCAGAACCCCAGCAACATGTGCAGCAGCAAGTCTTATGAGGAGAAGCAGAACTCACGTAATCATGGAAGGCCTTCGCTTCACTGGAGTGGTCACACGTCTCTCTTCTCTCTGGTGCAGCACAATACAGGTCCCAAAATACACTGTGGACAAGACACACAGGTTGTGAAGCAACGGAATAATGTACATGATACAATATGGTGTATTGACATCAGTGGAGGCTGCTCATGGGAGGATGGCTCATAATAATGGCTGGAATGGAGTATAATGGAATGGCAACAACCATATGAAAACCACATTTGATACCATTCCATTGACTCCATTCCAGCCATTATTATGAGCCATCCTCCTCTCAGCAGCCTCCTCTGATTGACACACTGGTTGACATACGGAACACTTACCACCACCAAGAGTGTAGGAACCCAGGGGGTTCCCCGAGTGTGATGTTCTTTTCCCATCGGATCTGAAAAAGGGGAAAATAAAAAACATTTTGAATGAACAATAGGGCCAACTTTAACAAAAAAAAAACAATGACATTTATTGATTCAAAATGGGAATTAGTTTGTTATTGAAGTATGGTCACATGGATAGGACCGATATCCAGTTAGTAGTAAGATACTCACCTCTGATAAAAAGGTCTGTGCGGACTTCTGTGCTCCTATGTGTAACAAGTATTCATAGACGTATAAAGCTAACCTGTCAACAAAAACAACAGTTTGAATAATAATATTATGGCATAAAAAGCAAGTGTTTTAGAACTACATTTGAGTCTACTCTAAATTAGCCTAATTTGACTCTATTATAAAGCAGCCAAATTAGCCTAGACACAAATGGAGGTAAATTTAGTAGGCTTAATGTAGGGGTGGGCAACTCCAGTTCTTGAGGGCCTGATTGATGTTGGGTGTTTAGTCTCTAATCAACTAAGATGCCTTGCACTTTGAGGCACATGATCGACAGTTCAGTTGTGTAATAATTTGTCCAAACAGTTGCAGTTCCGTTTTGTAAGTAAAACGAGAGTTTCTATTGGACAATTTTTTTGTAGGTCCCGCCCCATTTCGTTCGTTTCCGTTTAAGAAACGTTTTGTAAACAGAATCGGCAGGATGAATACACCCTTGAATTTTAAGTCTGACGGTTTGCATGGACCACCGACTCCAAAGGGCCTTTTCGCACGATGGCTTTCCAAACACTTCAAATCGGAAACATTGTAACCAAGAAGAAAACGCGTAATTATAGGTCGATAAATTAGTGTTGGATAGGACGCTCGTAGCGGCTAACTCAAACAAAGTAGTAACCAAAACATTGGGGGAAGCAACATTTTAATCAATTAATGTAACAGAAAATACCTAAAGCAAATTGGACGGTGCATTTGTTTAAACTATTCATTTTTCCATAAACAAAATATATAGATATAGTTTACAGACCCTTAATTGAAAATAAAAGCACCCATTTACGTGCAGTAAGAGGCCAAGGAAGAGCATAAAGCCGAAGTCAGAATCGGGAACGAATGGCGAGCAGACAAGGCGGTTCATTCAATTCCATCCTCCTCAGTAAGAGGAAATTCGCTGTCCGGCAAACCACAAAGCCGAGGGGGGGTATAATATGCATTAAGTAAGAAATATGTTTGAAAACTTACTTTTCCCGTGCTTGTCCATCCGACGGCACAGCGGACCCTTTGCCTTTAGGGAACATGATTTTGTGAGGGTGAACGCCCGCCTTATCTTTCTTTATTTTCGCTATTTCATCTGTCAGACCATCAGTCTGCCACTGCCGCGACCCTCTCTCGCACTCCTTACTGCACTTCTCAACCGAGCCTGGTCAAGGAGAAGGGGATAGGGCTACATTGACTGGCAGCTATTTTCACCAATGAGCGTACAGGAATTCCATTTAGCCCTGCCTTAACGTTATGTCATGCTTTGCTGTTGCCAATTGGAGGTGGTTGTTACAGTAGGATATCTACTTTACATATCCCAACGTTTATTATCATGCAATGTTAGAATAAAAGGCACACTATATTCAACATTGAGCGGTATCATCTAGACAAGTACTCCAGTTTCAGCCCTCCTATGACGACAACTTATTAAATTGTAAGTGATTATTGGAGCCTAAATTATACTTTTTCCATTGGACATGAGCAAAACAAAACATGTTTAGTGTATTTTCATTTTAGGCGAACTGGTTCTGCTAATGTTAACCCATGTTATATATAATTTCTGTGGTTGAAATGTCAGTCATAGACTATTGTGAAATGCAAAGGTTTTTTCCCCCTTAGTAGGTTATTTATGTTTTTTTATCAATCAAATGTATTTATAAAGCCCTTCTTATATCAGCTGATGTCACAAAGTGCTGTACAGAAACCCAGCCTAAAACCCCAAACAGCAAACACTGCAGGTGTAGAAGCACGGTGGCTGGGAAAAATTCCCTAGAAAGCCCAGAACCTAGGGAGGAACCAGGCTATGAGGGGTGGCCAGTCCTCTTCTGGCTGTTCCGGGTGGAGATTATAACAGAACATGGCCAAGATGTTCAAATGTTCATAGATGACCAGCAGGGTCAAATAATAATAGGTCTAGGCTACCACCTGTTATCATCTAGTCTAATATTTTATAATTTACTATTTACGAGTATTAGATCTGAACTGAAGTAGCAGCATCTTCCTCTTTAAGAAAACTGCAAGTAAAAAGAGACACCTTATTGGTTGTCGATGTGGAATAGGTTCACGTGTTCTTAAAAGCTGTTGACTGTAACGAAACACCCGTACGTAAACAAGCTACACGCTCTCTCACGCATCTGGCTGAAAGTTAGTATTGTATCCTAAAACGTGCAATTAGAATGTCCTGTTATCACATTGCTACCATTTGTATTTTCATTAGCCTTCTATTTTTGGTACTTTGCAAATTAAAGGCTAGCCTACTGTAGCCTCACACACCATACAGTTGATCATTTATCCACAATCGTTTAAAAATTGTCTTCTCATTTTGTATAAATCCGATTAGACTCAAACTAGTTACCTGAAAGTATTACTTTGTAGTTGTTTAACCTAGTGTTGTTCTCATTGACAACACACATCTTATTCCTGATCGACTGGGGAATTTATGTAAACCAAATAGGCCTCCAGATATGACAATGCATTTCAACTCAGCGATAGCCGAGGTGCCAGTCACAGTTAGTTGATGGGGGTCTTGAAACCGTCAGCAGAGGAGGGTATAATGCTGCGTTCATAACTCACTGGGAATATGGTATTTACTACATGACTGGGCAAAAGCCACTTGAATGCCCCTCCAACTGGAAATTACAAGTGGGAAACTCGTCATTCATCCCTGACCTCTGTCATCACCTACTAAGGAAATTACCTTGATAACATTTTCAGCAGTTAAATGCAACAGCCAACCTTCTTTATAAAAATAACTATAATGTTTTTTGAACACTATAATTTGTTTAAAAGCATGATAGCTGTACTTTTATCTTATGGTTGTTGCAGCTTGTTGGTCATTAGTCAATCGGCATTTCTCAACAAGTTCAAAGCACGTGAATGCATCCAACTGGTATTTACAACTTTACAACTGGTGATTACCACCTTCCGACTTGGGCATGAACTAATCTTAATTTAATGGGGTTGTGAGAGCTGGCACTCGTTCTGTAGAGATAATGTAAAAAAACAATATCTTGGCTCTCAACCTGTAACCTTAAATTCACTATAGACAAACTTGGGTACGGGTTACGCCAAATAAAATTGTGATTCTCATTTTTTTTTTTTTATATAACAAAAAATAATTCTTCACATTTTCAAACAGTACATTTATATTTTCCAACGGGACTATACATTTGGGTGAGTTTTTTTTTTTCTCTCCTGAGTAGCCTCGTTTCACTGCCCAAAATAAAATTCAACCATCTAGTGTTCAGCGAAATAACAACACAATGTCAAATGCAGGTAGCCTAGTCAAATAATTAACATCCAATCACATAAACTGTTACTCTCTCGTGGGAAACCTTCACTCTTGCGCAGACATTTAGAAACGAACCATGACAATTTGGAAAATAAGCCACAGGAGCATTTTGAGCGAGAATAAAGATGACTTTTGAGTAGTAAGACACGTATAAAAGCAACAGATACCATTAATAAGAAGGGGCTAGAAGCATCTTATATGGTGAGCTACCGAGTGGCTAGGACATGCAAGCCCCATACTCTTGTGGAGGACTTAATTCTTCCTGCTGCTGCGGATATGGCTGGGACAAGGCAGAAAAAAACTATACAGACAATGCCTTCATCAAACAACACTGTTTCACGACGCATCAGTGACATGGCAGGAGATGTTTTGAAACAATTACTGCTTCGCATACAAGCCAGTGAATTATATGTGTTACAGCTGGATGAGTCAACAGATGGGTTGGGCCTGGCACAGCTCCTGGTATAGGTCTGTTACGTTTATGGGGGGTCAATTAAGGAAGACATGCTCTTCTGCAAACCACTGGAAACCAGGACATGAGAGGGTATTTTTTAAAGTACTGGACAGCTTTGTGACATCAAATGGACTTTGGTGGTCAAGATGTGTTGGTATCTGTACTGATGGTGCAAAAGCCATGACAGGGAGACATAGTGGAGTGGTAACGCGCGTGCAAGCAGTTGCCCCCGACGCCACTTGGGTACACTGCAGCATCCACCGAGAGGCTCTTGCTGCCAAGAGAATGCCTGACAGCTTGAAAGATGTTTTGGACACTACAGTGAAAATGGTTAACTTTGTTAAAGCAAGGCCCCTGAACACTCAATTTTTTTCTGCGTTATGCATTGATAAGGGCAGCGACTATGTAACGCTTTTACAACATACGCTGGTTATCAAGGGGAAAAGTATTGACATGTTTTTTTAAATTGAGAGACAAGCTTAAAGCTTTCTTTACTGACCCTGATTTTCACTTGTCTGACCGCTTGCATGATGATGACGTTTCTCACACGACTGGCCTATCTGGGGGGTTTTTTCTCTCCTGAATGATCTGAATCTAGGATTACAGGGACCCACTGCAACTATATTCAATGTGAGGGACAAAATTGAGGCTATGGTTAAGAAGTTGGAGCTCTTTTCTGTCTGCAATAACAAGGACAACACACAGGTCTTTCCATCATTGTATGTTTTTTTGTGCACATTGCAGAGTTATGTGCATCCTTTCAAGCATACCCTTCTCATTAACCTGTGGTGAGTTATTCACAATTTTTGATGAACAAATAAGGTATTATATGTAAGATGGCTAAATAAAGAGCAAAATTATTGATAATTATTATTTGTGCCCTGGTCCTATAAGAGCTCTTTGTCACTTCCCACAAGCCGTGTTGTGACAAACTCGCACTCATTCTTATGTTTAATAAATGTATGGTATAGTGTGTGTGTGGCAGGCTTACATTGATGGCAAAAAACAACATTTGAGAGTGCGCTGACCCTGGTGCTAGAGGGGGTACGCAGCTGACCCTGGTGCTAGAGGGGGTACGCAGCTGGAGGTTGAATGTTTGAATGGGTACAGGACTATAAAAAGTTTGGGAACCACTGCAGACTATGAGTTATCTTTCAGGGGCCCATGTGGTATAGGCCTGTACAGGGATGTAACTTTAGTTTTAGAAGTGGGGGGAACATTATTTTTATTTTATTTTTTTATCCAGTCAGATAACACTCCAAATAGCCTACCCGACCGCTCGGAAACGTACGCATGGTTCTAAAGCACACTTTTGTATCATATTCCAATGATAAAACTTGGGGGGGACAGAAATTCAATTTCAGAATGTGGGGGGGACATTACATTCATCTAATGAGAAATAAACTATGTCCCCCCCACATTCTGAAATTGAATTTCTGTCCCCCCCAAGTTTTATCACTTCTAAAACTAAAGTTACATCCCTGTATAGGCCTATACTACAAGGTCCCCTGAAAGACCTCATAGTCTGCAGTGGTTCCCAAACGTTATGCCATCTGTCAATAGATCTGAACCTTTATGGCACAGCTCATGCAGTACATGGTCATTGGATCTGGATTAAGCTTCATTTGGGTTGTTCACTCTCAATCACTACATTGGTGATAGAAGTGGGGTAATCGCTGAGACTTCCCTGTTTACATTAAGTTGTGTATTTGGAACACTTTATGAGAGAGGAGGAATAGTGTTACCTCCCTTGGACAGAGGTCTGACCTATGGCACAGGTAGTATCTGCAGGGGCACTGGGTCGTGTACTTTATTTTCCCAATCAATGCAAGTGATTTGGTTTATTTCTCATTAGATTAATGTAAATATTCACTTTATAAAAATGAATCATTTATAAAAGATCTGATATAACAAAGAGTTTTATTTAACCAGGCAAGTCAGTTAAGAACAAATTCTTATTTACAATGGCGACAGGTTTGGACCAATTGTGCACTGCCCTATGGGACTCCCAATCACAGCCAGATGTGATGCAGCCTGGATTCGAACCAGTGACACCTCCTGTCCTAGACCACTGCGCCACTTGGGAGGTCATGAACATCTTTGTTTATATATCTCAAATAAATCTTTCAAAATGATTCATAATTCTAAAGTGAATATTTACATGAATCTAATGAGAAATGAACCAATTGCACATCATTGCAAGCCCAATAGAACAGCAGAGTATTTAACCTACTATGAACGTTTTTACAATACTGCATGATGTTCCTCTGCCCAGTTTTAAAAACAATAACCAATACCACTGGGGCGACCAGTGGCGCTCTTTCATGTAGATCTCCGCTTTAAATATTTAAAACTATTAATGGGCCATTTCCACAGTAAAGTTCCACCTTAAAAAGTGTAATTTAAATTGGTCCCCACCTCCAGCAACAGGAGGTGTGTCTGCTCTGTTTAGCGGCGTCATGCCACCAGTGATGTATTTAAACCCTTGATTGCAGACGCTATGTATTGGTAATTGAGAGTTTCGAGAAGCCGCCGGTCGGCCATATTGGCACTCTCCATTAGAGCAGTCATAGGAAATCATGGAATTCTACCGTATTTCAATTAAATGTTTCAATGACAAAATCACATGTTATTTATTTATTTTTTATTTTTTTTGTAGTGGGGACAGTAACAGTACTCTGAAAAAAAAAATGTATTTGTATGTTTAGCTCACATAATATATTTAAAAGTATGCATTAAGGTGTCTGTAATATAATAAACGTGTCAAAAACGAAACTTGACGTTAATAAATGCATTTCTATAGCTTCCAAAATCTTTTTGAGAACGCAGGAGGAGAACCAAGATGGCTGCGCGGTGGAATCAGTATTCCAATGTTTTTATACATCATTGCATGCATGCCACACAGTTGAGTCCGAAGAATGAAGGAATTGGCAGATGGTGTGCAGATTTTTTTACACGAGACTGAAAAGTTTTGTTTTGCTTAATCATTCATGCAAATGTGACCTGACCATCTGCAGAAAAGTTCCCTTTGGGTAAGTCTATTTTATTGTCTTGGGAAATTATGTAAAACGTTTAAAGAGCGATTGCCTAGTCATTGTTTTTACTCTGTCACGTTTTACTCTGTCAATCTATTCCATCAGTGAGTGACTCATTCCACCACGCGTATAGCCTAGTAGTCTCATGAGTGTGAGATAAACGAATAACATGACGAATCCCGTTTGTACAGTAGACCAGTCTATTGGACGTCACTGCTACTGCTCCACGAAGTCGCATGTCCGGCGAGCACGAGACAGGTGACCATTTATTTGAACAGACAGTTGATAATACAAATAGACTGCAACATTCTATTTTAGCCGTGATAGAAGAATACACTGTAGTCTATTCTTTTGACGTTGATTTCGTTTCAACCAGATGTGTAGTCTAGTCAGGGGAGTCTTTCGAGTTTCCTATCCAATTCACTCAGGGTATTATTATACAGCATTACATAGTGTTCATCGAGGGAAAAACATGTTTTTAAGTAATCTATCTGATGACAAACTGAGCTGCAGATTTTTCCCAAGTAAAGCACCTTGTTTTGTGAAGCACAATAACTATTTTGTTGGGGCAGTTGCTCTGGTTTAAAATGAGTGTGCTGCTTGAGCGAAGTATTATTTGAAGGCACAAAAACAGGAGAAAATTGCAAAAAAAAAGAGGAACAACATGTTTAATTGAGACGTGATTACTCTTTTGTATAAGTTATTTTGGTATTTCCATGAGACCCATTGTATAAACAAAGCAGTTAGGGTGGGAATTGCCTCTTGTTCACCTATAGTCCTTCTGAGAGGCTTAGCTCAGACTGAAATAATCTGTTTTGTTCTGAATTATTTTTCCTTGTAACTAGATTAAGATTTCCTCGAATGTATAAATAGGGTGCCTCTAAGACCTTGGCATAATGAACTAATATAATCATTTATTCAAAGAGCTTGAATAACTACAATATTCTTTATCGTTTGTATTCTAAAACCAACCTAGCAGCAGCACCTTTTTAAGAGATGAAACGGTGTACAATAAATTAACACTTATAACACTATAAACACTATAAATTGTTATAACACCATGCATGACACACTAGATTGAGACTATCCCTTTCAAGTACTGTAATAAACTTTAGCTTCTACTTTTCCCCTGTGTCCCGCTGTACAGTCCAGAGTCATGTCGTGTGAGAAGGGCGACGGAGACCCCATGGAGGATCCCCTCTTCATCCTGGAGAGTGGCGAGGTGTACAGGAACCCCACAGAGGTCAAGATGAGCCAAATCGTGATGCCCTGCCACGCCAACCACTGTGGAGAGCTCAGCGTAGGACAGCTGCTCAAGTGGATGGACTCCACAGCCTGCCTGTCTGGTGAGCTATAACCTCATAGTATGACCTCTAAAGAAAAAGTTGTGCCTCTCAAGTCCCAACCTGGGGCTCTGGCCCAAAATAGTACACTTTTTGGAAATAATGTGTAATTTGGGACACTGACTGCAGCCCTCCGAGACGTAGCATGAGATCAACAGCTATGGAGTCCTGTCAGCTGAGAAGGCACGTATGTACTGTACATGTGATGTTTGTGGACCTCTATGTTGTCACAGCTGAAAGACACGCTGGGTCTCCCTGTATTACTGCCTCTGTTGACGACATCCACTTTGAGCACACTATAGGGTAAGTATTTCACTTCTTGAAACATACCTTTTCAGTATATTTACAGTGACTTATAGCTTTTAGCTTAGCCACAGAAAGGAGGGGCTGGTGTTCTTCTGTTCACACTGTAACCACTGTCCAATGTTGATCATAGAAATGTATGTTTTTTTTTTTTTTTTTTTACGCAGAGTCGGACAGGTTGTTAACATCAAGGCAAAAGTGAACAGAGCCTTCACATCCAGCATGGAGGTTTGTGGGGACACCATCTTTGATCTTTGTGTAGTAAATATTGAATCTATTGAATTGTTGTTTTGAAATCATTAATAATGTATGTCGGGGAGAGAAATGATACACAATGCTGTTCCATAATAGAGGATCCCTGTTTACAACCTGTGTTCTTTACTGTAGAATCTAGTCCCGTTTTAATTCACCAAATGGTAACCTATGCTCTGCGTTCAATGATAAAAATGTACAATTAGGGAATAGAGGGCACCATTTGGGACGCGACCTTACTAATATATGTATGTAACAATATGTCTGGCACTCTGCCTGGTGTCATGATATGATGCCATGTGGACTATCCGCAGGTGGGCATCACGGTAAACTGTGAGGACCTGTTCAGTAGCTGCCAGTGGAACGTGTGCAATGCCTTTGCCACCTTTGTGGCGCGACGCACCGAGGAGGGGAAGGTGAGGGCTGAAGAGCGAGGGGGCAACCATCTTGGTTTGACAGTGTTGGACGTATCAACCACATCAATATGTCATGCTTCAATAGGAGGACACACGCACAGTGTTGGGGTGTGTGTGTGTGTGTGCGCGCAGGTGCAGCTGAAGCAGGTGATTCCACGGACGCAGACCGAGCAGATGGAGTACAGCATCGCTGCAGAGAGGAGGAGGATGAGACTGACTCATGCTGAGATCATCACAGACCTACTGAGCAACAACACAGCTCAACTAGGTATTATATTGTCAACACATAGCTCAACTAGGTATTATACTGTCAACACACAGCTCATCTAGGTATTATACTGTCAACACACAGCTCAACTAAGTATTATACTGTCAACACACAGCTCAACTAGGTATTATACTGTCAACACACCGCTCAACTAGGTATTATACTGTCAACACACAGCTCAACTAGGTATTATACTGTCAACACACAGCTCAACTAGGTATTAAACTGTCAACACACAGCTCATCTAGGTATTAAACTGTCAACACACAGCTCAACTAAGTATTATACTGTCAACACACAGCTCAACTAAGTATTATACTGTCAACACACAGCTCAACTAGGTATTATACTGTCAACACACCGCTCAACTAGGTATTATACTGTCAACACATAGCTCAGCTAGGTAGTATACTGTCAACACACAGATCAACTAGGTATTATACTGTCAACACACAGCTCAGCTAGGCATTATACTGTCAACACACAGCTAAACTAGGTAGTATACTGTCAACACACAGCTCAACAAGGTATTATCCTGTCAACACACAGCTCAGCTAGGTATTATACTGTCAACACACAACTCAGCTAGGTATCATACTGTCAACACACAGCTCAACTAGGTAATATCCTGTCAATACACAGCTCAGCTAGGTATTATACTGTCAACACACAAACACATCTCAACTAGGTAACTGTCAACAGACAGCTCAACTAGGTATTATACTGTCAACACACAGCTCAACTAGGTGTTATACTGTCAACACACAGCTCAGCTAGGTATTATACTGTCAACACACAGCTCAACTAGGTATGATACTGTCAACACACAGCTCAACTAGGTAGTAGACTGTCAACACACAGATCAACTACGTAGTAGACTGTCAACACACAGATCAACTAGGTATTATACTGTCAACACACAGATCAACCAGGTATTATACTGTCAACACACAGCTCAACAAGGTATTATCCTGTCAACACACAGCTCAACTACGTAGTAGACTGTCAACACACAGATCAACTAGGTATTATACTGTCAACACACAGATCAACCAGGTATTATACTGTCAACACACAGCTCAACAAGGTATTATCCTGTCAACACACAGCTCAGCTAGGTATCATACTGTCAACACACAGCTCAACTACGTAGTAGACTGTCAACACACAGATCAACTAGGTATTATACTGTCAACACACAGATCAACCAGGTATTATACTGTCAACACACAGCTCAACAAGGTATTATCCTGTCAACACACAGCTCAGCTAGGTATCATACTGTCAACACACAGCTCAACTAGGTAATATCCTGTCAACACACAGCTCAGCTAGGTATTATACTGTCAACACACAGCTCAGCTAGGTATTATACTGTCAACACACAGCTCAACTAGGTAACTGTCAACACACAGCTCAGCTAGGTAACTGTCAACACACAGCTCAGCTAGGTATTATACTGTCAACACACACCTCAGAACACACCTCAGAACACAGCTCAGCACACAGCTCCACACACAGCTCAACACACAGCTCAACAAACAGCTCAACACACAGCTCAACTAGGTAGTATACTGTCAAAACACAGCTCAACACACAGCTCAACACACAGCTCAACTAGGTATTATACTGTCAACACACAGCTCAACACACAGCTCAACACACAGCTCAACACACAGCTCAACACACAGCTCAACTAGGTATTATACTGTCAACACACAGCTCAACACACAGCTCAACACACAGCTCAACACACAGCTCAACTAGGTATTATACTGTCAACACACAGCTCAACACACAGCTCAACTAGGTAGTATACTGTCAAAACACAGCTCAACACACAGCTCAACACACAGCTCAACTAGGTATTATACTGTCAACACACAGCTCAACACACAGCTCAACACACAGCTCAACACACAGCTCAACAAGGTAGTATACTGTCAACACACAGCTCAACACACAGCTCAACACACAGCTCAACACACAGCTCAACACACAGCTCAACTAGGTATTATACTGTCAACACACAGCTCAACACACAGCTCAACACACAGCTCAACACACAGCTCAACACACAGCTCAACTAGGTAGTATACTGTCAACACACAGCTCAACACACAGCTCAACTAGGTAGTATACTGTCAACACACAGCTCAACACACAGCTCAACACACAGCTCAACACACAGCTCAACACACAGCTCAACTAGGTATTATACTGTCAACACACAGCTCAACACACAGCTCAACTAGGTAGTATACTGTCAACACACAGCTCAACACACAGCTCAACTAGGTAGTATACTGTCAACACACAGCTCAACACACAGCTCAACTAGGTAGTATACTGTCAACACACAGCTCAACACACAGCTCAACTAGGTATTATACTGTCAACACACAGCTCAACACACAGCTCAACACACAGCTCAGCTAGGTAGTAAACTGTCAACACACAGCTCAACACACAGCTCAACACACAGCTCAAATAGGAGGTATACTATCAACACACAGCTCAACACACAGCTCAACACACAGCTCAACACACAGCTCAACACACAGCTCAACACACAGCTCAACACACAGCTCAACTAGGTAGTATACTGTCAAGACTTTGGAACTATGGCATTGAGTCTTTCCTGACCATGTGACCTGACCAGGGAATCCTCTAGTTACAGCTTATGAGGCCTCTTTATTAAGGCCCTAGCTATATGGCAGGGGTGGCAGACTCTTTCCATAGAGGGCCGAGTGTCTGCAGGTTTTTGTTTTTTCCTTTAAATTAAGATCTAGACAACCAGGTATGGGGAGTTCCTTACTATTTAGTGACCTTAATTTATCAATCAAGTACAAGGGTGAAGCGAAAACCAGCAGACACTCCGCCCTCCGTGGAATGAGGTGAACACGTGGTATAAGGACCCTACAAGGCCCTAGTTACAGTTTAGAAGGACCATAGAAATAGAATGAATAGAACGGCCTTTGAAGCTCTAACCCTGACTATTGACTGGTAAACTCGTGGGTGCACTCGCAATGGTTGCCTGGTATTGTGATGCAATAATTTCCATGGTATTTTGGAATATTCTATCAACTGATGGTGGATTGCCAAAGTAATGTAAATGTTCATTCAAATGATGCTAACTGATGTGGCTCATGCAATGGAATGTATCTTTTGTAATGTCAGTTGAGATCAAATCAAATCAAATCAAATTTTATTAGTCACATACACATGGTTAGCAGATGTTAATGCGAGTGTAGCGAAATGCTTGTGCTTCTAGTTCCGACAATGCAGTAATAACCAACAAGTAATCTAACCTAACAATTCCACAACTACTACCTTATACACACACAAGTGTAAAGGGATAAAGAATATGTACATAAAGATATATGAATGAGTGGTGGTACAGAACGGCATAGGCAAGATGCAGTAGATGGTATAGAGTACGGTATATACATATGAGATGAGTACTGTAGGTTATGCAAACATAAAGTGGCATAGTTTAAAGTGGCTAGTGGTACATGTATTACATAAAGATGGCAAGATGCAGTAGATGATATAGAGTACAGTATATACATATGAGATGGGTAATGTAGGGTATGTAAACATTATATTAAGTGGCATTGTTTAAAGTGGCTAGTGGTACATTTTTACATAATTTCCATCAATTCCCATTTTTAAAGTGGCTGGAGTTGAGTCAGTATGTTGGCAGCGGCCGCTCAATGTTAGTGGTGGCTGTTTAACAGTCTGATGGCCTTGAGATAGAAGCTGTTTTTCAGTCTCTCGGTCCCTGCTTTGATGCACCTGTACTGACCTCGCCTTCTGGATGATAGCGGGGTGAACAGGCAGTGGCTTGGGTGGTTGTTGTCCTTGATGATCTTTATGGCCTTCCTGTGACATCGGGTGGTGTAGGTGTCCTGGAGGGCAGGTAGTTTGCCCCCGGTGATGCGTTCTGCAGACCTCACTACCCTCTGGAGAGCCTTACGGTTGTGGGCGGAGCAGTTGCCGTACCAGGCAGTGATACAGCCCGACAGGATGCTCTCGATTGTGCATCTGTAGAAGTTTGTGAGTGCTTTTGGTGACAAGCCGAATTTCTTCAGCCTCCTGAGGTTGAAGAGGCGCTGCTGCGCCTTCTTCACGACGCTGTCTGTGTGGGTGGACCAATTCAGTTTGTCCGTGATGTGTACACCGAGGAACTTAAAACTTTCCACCTTCTCCACTACTGACCCGTCGATGTGGATAGGGGGGTGCTCCCTCTGCTGTTTCCTGAAGTCCACAATCATCTCCTTTGTTTTGTTGACGTTGAGTGTGAGGTTATTTTCCTGACACCACACTCCGAGGGCCCTCACCTCCTCCCTGTAGGCCGTCTCGTCGTTGTTGGTAATCAAGCCTACCACTGTAGTGTCATCCGCAAACTTGATGATTGAGTTGGAGGCATGCATGGCCACGCAGTCGTGGGTGAACAGGGAGTACAGGAGAGGGCTCAGAACGCACCCTTGTGGGGCCCCAGTGTTGAGGATCAGCGGGGTGGAGATGTTGTTACCTACCCTCACCACCTGGGGGCGGCCCGTCAGGAAGTCCAGGACCCAGTTGCACAGGGCGGGGTCGAGACCCAGGGTCTCGAGCTTGATGACGAGTTTGGAGGGTACTATGGTGTTAAATGCTGAGCTGTAATTGATGAACAGCATTCTCACATGGGTATTCCTCTTGTCCAGATGGGTTAGGGCAGTGTGCAGTGTGGTTGCGATTGCGTCGTCTGTGGACCTATTGGGTCGGTAAGCAAATTGGAGTGGGTCTAGGGTGTCCGGTAGGGTGGAGGTGATATGGTCCTTGACTAGTCTCTCAAAGCACTTCATGATGACGGAAGTGAGTGCTACGGGGCGGTAGTCGTTTAGCTCAGTTACCTTAGCTTTCTTGGGAACAGGAACAATGGTGGCCCTCTTGAAGCATGTGGGAACAGCAGACTGGGATAAGGATTGATTGAATATGTCCGTAAACACACCAGCCAGCTGGTCTGCGCATGCTCTGAGGACGCGGCTGGGAATGCCGTCTGGGCCTGCAGCCTTGCGAGGGTTAACACGTTTAAATGTTTTACTCACCTCGGCCGCAGTGAAGGAGAGCCCGCAGGTTTTGGTAGGGGGCCGTGTCAGTGGCACTGTATTGTCCTCAAAGCGGGCAAAAAAGTTGTTTAGCCTGTCTGGGAGCAAGACATCCTGGTCCGCGACGGGGCTGGTTTTCTTTTTGTAATCCGTGATTGACTGTAGACCCTGCCACATACCTCTTGTGTCTGAGCTGTTGAATTGCGACTCGATTTTGTCTCTGTACTGGGACTTAGCCTGTTTGATTGCCTTGCGGAGAGAATAGCTACACTGTTTGTATTCGGTCATGCTTCCGGTCACCTTGCCCTGGTTAAAAGCAGTGGTTCGCGCTTTCAGTTTCACGCGAATGCTGCCGTCAATCCACGGTTTCTGGTTTGGGAATGTTTTAATCGTTGCTGTGGGTACGACATCGTCAATGCACTTCCTAATGAACTCGCTCACCGAATCAGCATATTCGTCAATATTGTTGTTGGACGCAATGCGGAACATATTCCAATCCGCGTGATCGAAGCAGTCTTGAAGCGTGGAATCAGATTGGTCGGACCAGCGTTGAACAGACCTGAGCGCGGGAGCTTGTTGTTTTAGTTTCTGTTTGTAGGCTGGAATCAACAAAATGGAGTCGTGGTCAGCTTTTCCGAAAGGGGGGCGGGGGAGGGCCTTATATGCGTCGCGGAAATTAGTATAACAATGATCTAGGGTTTTTCCAGCCCTGGTAGCACAATCGATGTGCTGATAGAATTTAGGGAGTTTTGTTTTTAGATTAGCCTTGTTAAAATCCCCAGCTACGATGAATGCAGCCTCAGGGTGTGTGGTTTCCAGTTTACAAAGAGTCAGATAAAGTTCGTTCAGGGCCATCGATGTGTCTGCTTGGGGGGGAATATATACGGCTGTGATTATGATCGAAGAGAATTCCCTTGGTAGATAATGCGGTCGACATTTGATTGTGAGGAGTTCTAGATCAGGTGAACAGAATGACTTGAGTTCCTGTGTGTTGTTATGATGATCACACCACGTCTCGTTAATCATAAGGCATACCCCCCCGCCCCTCTTCTTACCAGAAAGATGTTTGTTTCTGTCGGCGCGATGCATGAAGAAACCAGCTGGCTGCACCGACTCCGTTAGCGTCTCTTGAGTTAGCCATGTTTCCGTGAAGCAGAGCACGTTGCAATCCCTGATGTCTCTCTGGAATGCTACCCGTGCTCGGATTTCATCAACCTTATTGTCAAGAGACTGGACATTGGCGAGTAGTATGCTAGGGAGTGGAGCGCGATGTGCCCGTCTCCGAAGCCTGACCAAGAGACCGCTACGTTTGCCCCTTTTACGGCGTCGCATAGGGTCCCCTGCTGGGATCAGATCCATTGTATTGGGTGGAAGGCAAAACACTGGATCCGTTTCGGGAAAGTCATATTCCTGGTTATAACGATGGTGAGTTGACGTTAATCGTATATTCAGTAGTTCCTCCCGACTGTATGTAATGAAACCTAAGATTACCTGGGGTACCGATGTAAGAAATAACACATAAAAAAACAAAATACTGCATATTTTCCAAGGAACACGAAGCGAGGCGGCCATCTCGGTCGGCGCCATCTTTAACGGAGTTGACTCAACAAATCAAAGCACAGATTGTAGGGTACACTTCCTGGTTTTACTTCCTGGCATGGGTACACTCCAAGTGGATGCCAGTCCACCTATTATGCCATCATTGACTTGAATGGAGACACCCTTTTTATTCATTCTGTTTCTATGATAAGGCTTCCTTTAAGGCCCTAGTTAGAGCTTATAAGGCCCATGTACAGTGCATTCAGGAAGTATTCAGACCCCTTCCCTTTTTCCACATTTTGTTCGGTTACAGCCTTATTCTAAAATGGATGACATTCATTTTGTTCCTCATCAATCTACACACAATACCCAAAATGACAAAGCGAAAATGTTTTTTAGACATTTTTGCAAATCTATTCAAAATAGAAATACCGTATTTAGGTAAGTATTCAAACCCTTTGCTATGACAATCAAAATTGATTTCACGTGCATCCTGTTCCCATTGATCATTCTTGATGTTTATACAACTTGATTGGAGTCCACCTGTGGTAAATTCATTTGATTGGACATGATTTAGAAAAGCACACACCAGTCTATATAAGGTCTCGCAGTTGACAGTGCATGTCGGAGTAAAAACCAAGCCATGAGGTTGAAGGAATTGTCCGTAGAGCTCCGAGACAGGATTGTGTCGAGGCACAGATCTGGGGAAGGGTACCAAAACATTTCTGCAGCATTGAAGGTCCCCAAGAACACAGTAGCCTCCATCGTTCTTAAATGGAAGAAGTTTGGAACCACTAAGACTCTTCTTGCAACTGGCTGCCCGCCCAAACTGAGCAATCGGGGGAGAATTGGCCTTGGTCAGAGAGGTGACCAAGAACCCAATGGTCACTCTGACAGAGTTACTATGTGGAGATGGGAGAACCTTCCAGAAGGACAGCCATCTCTGCATGACTCCACCAATCAGGCCTTTATGGTAGAGTTGCCAGACGGAAGCCACTCTTCAGTAAAAGGCACATGACAGCTCGCTTGGAGTTTGCCAAAAGGCACCTAAAGATTGAACTCTTTGGCCTGAATGCCAAGCATCACATCTGGAATAAACCTGGCACCATTCCTATGGTGAAGCATGGTGGTGGCAGTGGGGATGTTTTTCAGCAGCATAGACTGGGAGACTAGTCAGGATGGAGGGGAAATGTACAGAGATCCTTGATGAAAACCTGCTCCAGAGCACTCAGGACCTCCGACTGGGGCGAAGGTTCACCTTCTAACAGGACAACGACCCGAAGCACACAGCCAAGACAACACAGGAGTGGCTTCGGGACAAGTCTCTGAATGACCTTGAGTGGCCCAGCCAGAGCCCTGACTTGAACCTGATCGAACATCTCTGGAGAGACCTGAAAATAGCTGTGCAGCGATGCTCCCCATCCAACCTGACAGAGCTTGAGAGGATCTGCAGAGAAGAATGGGAAAAACTCCCAAATACAGGTGTGCCAAGCTTGTAGCGTCATACCCAAGATGACTAGAAGTTGTAATTGCTGCCAAATGTGTTTCAGCAATGTACTGAGTAAAGGGTCTGAATGTTAATGTGGTATTTCAGTTTTGTTATATATTTTTTGCAACATTTTTTAATTGTTTTTGCTTTTGCTTCGTCATTATGGGGTATTGTGTGTAGATTTATGAGGGGAAAAACAATTAAATCTACATTAGAATAAGGCTGTAACATAACAAAATATGGAAAAAGTCATGGGTTCTAAATATTTTCCGAATGCACTGTAAATCCTCAGGGCGGCAGGGGGTTAAGCGTGTTGGGCCAGTAACCGAAAAGTTGACGTAAATGTAGTTATAGCTTATAAGGTCCTAGTTATAGCTGATAAGGCACTATTTATAACCTTTACATGTCACAGGATACCGCAGATGTCCAAGTCCCACTTATCTCTAATATGAAATGATATCAGTGGCAGTCACACCCGTGCCCAGCCTGGTGAACAGCAGCATTACAGTCTAGTGTGTGTCTGTGTGCGTGCCAACAGGAGAGTGTCAGGAATACCAGGGTGCGGTGTCAGCAGAGCGAACACGGGTGGAGAGCGTGGAGTTGGTGCTGCCTCCCCATGCCAACCACCAGGTCAGCACCTTCGGGGGTCAGATCATGGCCTGGATGGAGAACGTGGCCACCATCGCAGCATGGTGAGTGTCTGGTCTGTAGCCTGTCCTTCTCATAGAGATAATGAGGTTTCTTACTGTGACAGAATATGGAGATAGTATATATTAAAGGCCCCATGCAGACGTAATTTCTGGGTAACAAGTACCTTACTGTGATTGTTTTTCAATTCAAATTGTCAAACATAAACAAAAATATCAATATCTCAAACAAGAATTTTGCTCGGACTGTCTGAGTGGGGAGGGGAAAAGTAAAAACTAGCTGTCATGGGCAGAGAGGGTTGGACCTCTCTTTCTTATTTGTCTATTAACTAGTTAACTGCCTGCTGATGTCACCAGACAGACCAAAAGCTCTTACTCTCAAAGGGCATTATCATCATTTGAACGGTATTATTCCAACCTCATAGTGTGGAAATATATATAACACAGAAAAATCACACTTTGACTGCACTGATCTTTTAATATACACTGACCAAAAATATAAACACAACATGTAAAGTGTTGGTCCCATGTTTCATGAGCTGAAATAAAAGATCCCAGAAATGTTCCATAAGCACAAAAAGCTTATTTCTTTTACATTTTGCGCACAAATATTTGTTTACATCCCAGTTAATGAGCATAACTCCTTTGCCAAAAGAATCCATCCACCTGACAGGTGTGGCATATCAAGAAGCTGATTAAACAGCATGATCATTACACAGGTGCACCTTGTGCTTTGGACAATAAAACACTTTAAAATGTGCAGTTTTATCACACAACACAATGTCACTGATGTCTCAAGTGTTGGGGGAGCGTTGCTGAGGAATATTTCTGTCTGTAATAAAGCTCTTTGTGGGAAAAACTCATTCTGATTGGCTGGGCCTGGCTCCCACCCATGGCTGCACCCCTGCCCAGTCATGTGAAATCCATAGGTTTCAATTGACTGATTTCCTTATATGTAACTCAGTAAAATCTTTGAAATTGTTCCATGATGCATTTTATATTTTTGTTCAGTGTATTTAGTAGAATGAGTAGATGATCTGAAACCAGGTTGACTTTTTCTTCTGGAGAATAAATGTGATAATGCTCTTAGTCTAATATGCTCGCTTTCCTTCATTCCCTCCCTCTCTCGCTCATCTCACTCTTACTCTCTAGTCGTCTGTGTAATGCTCACCCCACTCTGAGGACCATAGACATGTTCCACTTCCGGGGCCCGTCTCACATCGGTGACCGGCTGGTGCTAAAGGCCATTGTTAACAATGCCTTCAAACACAGGTGAAACACAAGTCTTATTCATTAGGCACCAAACTGAAGAAAATGAGAACCACTTGTTCTCAACCACAGTCCAATAACAACCGCCTGTTTTCGTTTCTGTTGAAAAACATAGATTTTTTGTTGTTGCTGCGGTGAGCCCTAATGAACTGAATTAACTCAATTTCAGCTTTGAGGGATATTTACTGGCAACCTACAATGAATGGGAAACTGGTATGGCAACCTTTTATGTTTGTATGATATTAGTCTATGTAACCTATTTGTGCTTGTGTGTGGGTGTTCCAGTATGGAGGTGGGTGTATGTGCAGAGGCCTACCAGGGTGCGGGTGCATTGCGGCACATCAACAGCGCCTTCATGACCTTTGAGGTGCTGGACAAGGACAGGAAGCCACGTACATTACCCCGGATACGACCCGAACCTGTGGTGAGTTCTGCAGATGACCTCAGAAGAACAGGCTGTTGGACCTGTGGAGTGTGTGTGAGAGCTAGAGAGTGTGTGTGTGTGTGTGTTTATGGGGGTAAATGTATATTGAGAAATGCCATATGGTTGTTGAATTTGTAATGTTAAGAGATACATGCCTTTGCTTATCCAATGTTGGTGCAGAACTGTGAAAGCCCATTTCACTTGTTTATTTAATTGTCAGGATGGGAAGAGGCGCTATCAGGAGGCTATTGCTAGGAAGAAGATCCGTCTGGATAGGTGAGGAGATGAAAATCATCACAGTACTATTCCCCATTTCTATCAGTTAGTGCAGGGGGTGTCAAACTCATTTTTCCCCTCCAGTAGATGAGCCCCCCCGCAAAAAATGTATTATATACAGTATATCATTTTTTTGCTAAGACATCATGCCAGGCCACATTAAATCAGGCTGATTGAGTGATACCCCTGAATTAGTGTGTAAACCAAACCATTGAGTCAACACATTTTCATCTGTTTTGACATCACTATACACTGTCTGTTTACAGAAAGTACATAATCTCCTGCAAGCAAACGGAGGTTCCTCTGTCTGTGCCCTGGGACATCAGCAACCAGGTAACACACAAACGGACCACAACCTACTACTACTCCTCCTAGATGAAATGTGTTGTTTTGGGGTTTGGTAACAGATTTAACACTCTACTGCCTCCCTGTGTACTGGCCTGTGCTTGTTTTGAAACAACAATCATTCTTCTGATTCAGAATCCAAACCTTATTTTCCCCAGATGTATCTCAGCTACAACAATGTGTCTGCACTGAAAATAATGGCTGCTCGAAGCAACTGGATGTTAAGCTCTGAGAAAAATAAGGTTAGTATTGTAAGTAGAAAAGTGTAAGAATATGATTGAACACCATTGATATTATTCATTAGAATGATGTTGAAGGATTGCATGTGTCCCCTCTCCTCCTCCCCACTGTCTAATCAAATCATTACTTTCTAATGCACAGTCATAGTTGCACCCCCCCCCCCCCGAATTCGGCCCACACGTTGATTTGATTAAGTTGGGACTGGGAGGAAGGAATGTGCAACAAGTCAACCGTCTTTCTTAAAGGAGCTAGCTACATGTAACATTCCACTAAATAGCACTAAATGTCAATAATATATGTCTGCGGTAGTAAAGGAATAGGCTCTGCTTTAACCTGTAAAGATTCTATATTCATGATATATTCCTTCCTGATCTGTTCCAAGGTCAGCCTGTACACGCTGGAGGAGAACCAGATACTGTGTTTTAAGGTGGAGACTCATGTCACTGTTCCTGCTGAACAGGCATTCCATCTGCTCTCAGACCTGCGCAGGAGACATGAGTGGGACAGGCATTACCAGTGGGTAACACATTCACAACTGATGTAGTCACAACAGTCACAGCTAGTCAGAACACAGCCACAAGTGGTCACAACCATTCACAAAGTAGTTACTATAATCCTTTTGATATCCATGGATTGAAATCTACATTTGGATTGAAACCTCCATTTCAGTGTGCCTTTTCCCTTTCGTCCTATGTAGAAAGTGTGATGTGATCATCCAGGCAGATGAGGATGACACTATCTACCGCGTGGCCACTCCGTGTGTCAGTAAGGGGGGGAAGGGCCAGGACTTCATCCTCCTGGCCTCTAGGAGGAAGCCCTGTGACTCCAGGTAACACTGCCTGTCTGTCATCCATCAGCATCCTGACTTCATCAATATGCTTTATGTTTTGCTTGGTCATTGTTCCCCAATGACTCAACAATCCTTCCTACTTTCCAATGGCACTACATTATTGTTATGTTCTCACTTCACCATAACTTACCCGGGTCTGGTTGTGTCCCACAGTACTGTATCTATCAACCTGCCCAATTCCACATCTTTATCACGCTCTAATGGTGTGATCCACCTCTTCTGTCCACCTCAGGGACCCGTACCTGATTGCCCTGCGCTCTGTCACCCTGCCGACCCACCCTGCCACTGAGGACTACACCCGGGGGGAGGTGCTCTGTGCCGGCTTCAGTATCTGGGAGGAGTCCAACGCTGTCACCAAGGTGGGCCAATGGGGCTCTTCGCTAGCTAAGCGAAAAGCTTGCCTGGTCCCAGATGTTTGTGCTGTAAAGCCGACTTCTATGGTCATTGTCATGTCAAACATGACAGCAACCGTAGTTGGTAAGACAGTAGAAACAGATCTGGGACCAGTTAGCTCAGTGATTTTCTTCATCCCACAGTGTATACACCTTATCCTGTAAGTTGAGTGTGGAAAGAAGTGCAAGCTTTCTACCCACCCTCTTCGGGAGGACAAAAATAAATTGAGTTTTTACATCTTTTTCTTTTGTTGTTACATACACATTTTACATACATGGTACTTTTTATATTTTTCTACAGTAGTTACATAGCAAGAATAAAGACTTTTGATATACATTACATCTAGATAGATGATAAACTCAGCAAATAAAGAAACATCCCTTTTTCAGCACCCTGTCGTTCAAAGATAATTCGTAAAAATCCGAATAACTTCACATATCTTCATTGTAAAGGGTTTAAACACTGTTTCCCGTGCTTGTTCAATGAACCATAAACAATTCATGAACATGCGCCTGTGGAACGGTCGTTAAGACACTAACAGCTTACAGACGGTAGGCAATTAAGGCCACAGTTATGAAAGCTTAGGACACTCAAGAGGCCTTTCTACTGACTCTGAAAAACACCAAAAGAAAGATGCCTAGGGTCCCTGATCATCTGTGTGAACGTGCTTTAGGCATGCTGCAAGGAGGCATGAGGACTGCAGATGTGGCCAGGGCAATAAATGTCAATGTCCGTACTGTGAGACGCCTAAGACAGCGCTACAGGGAGACAGGATGGACAGCTGATCGTCCTCGCAGTGGTAGACCACGTGTAACAACATCTGCACAGTATCGGTACATCCAAACATCACACCTGCGGGACAGGTACAGGATGGCAACAACAATTGCCCAAGTTACACCAGAAACGCACAATCCCTTCATCAGTGCTCAGGCTGTCCGCAATAGGCTGGGAGAGGCTGGATTGAGGGCTTGTAGGCCTGTTGTAAGGCAGGTCCTCACCGGCAACAACGTTGCCTATAGGCACCAACCCACTGTCGCTGGACCAGACAGGACTGGCAAAAAGTGGTCTTCTCTGACGAGTCGCGGTTTTGTCTCACCATGGGTGATTGTCAGTTTCGCGTTTATCGTCGAAGGAATGAGCGTTACACTGAGGCCTGTACTCTGGAGCGGGATTGATTTGGAGATGGATGGTCCGTCATGATCTGGGGCAGTGTGTCACAGCATCGTCGGACAGAGCTTGTTGTCATTGCAGGCAATCTCAACACTGTGCGTTACAGGGAAGACATCCTCCTCCCTCGTGGTACCCTTCCTGCAGGCTCATCCAGACATGACCCTCCAGCATGACAATGCCACCAGCCATACTGCTCGTTCTGTGCATGATTTCCTGCAAGACAGGACTGTCAGTGTTCTGTCATGGCCAGCGAAGAGCCCAGATTGCAATCCCATTGAGCATGTCTGGGACATGTTGGATCGGAGGGTGAGGGCTAGGGCCATTCCCCCCCCCAACATTTCTGGGAACTTGCAGGTGCCTTGGTGGAAGAGTGGGGTAACATCTCACAGCAAGAACTGGCAAATCTGGTGCAGTCCATGAGGAGATGCACTGCAGTACCTAATGCAGCTGGTGGCCACACCAGATACTGACTGTTACTTTTGATTTTGACCCCCCCCCCCTTTGTTCAGGGAGACATTATTCAATTTCTGTTAGTCACGTCTGTGGAACTTGTTCAGTTTATGTCTGTTGTTGAATCTTGTTATGTTCATAAAAATATTTACACATGTTACGTTTGCTGAAAATAAACGCAGTTGACAGAGAGGACGTTTCTTTTTTTGCTGAGTTTAGTACTTCTACATTATACATCATGTTTTCAGTCAAATATTATAGAACATGTGCTTTTTTTTTTTTTTGGACCACATTGTCTCTGTGTTTTACCTCAGATCTCCTACTACAACCAAGCCACGCCAGGAGTCCTCCCTTACATCTCCAACGACATTGCAGGCCTTTCCTCAAGTTTCTACGGCACCTTCCACTCCTGCAACAAGTACCTGGAGGAGAACAGAGACAGCCTGGCCGTCCTGCCCCCCTCTGACCTGTGACCGAATGGTTTCATCATGCTGGCCCAGCACCTCCTACCCTATCCACCCCTCTCCTCCTTAGGAGATCTAGGAGATAGTTCTGGGATACCCCCCTCTCGACTTCAACTGCCAAGGAAATCAGGACTTATGCATTTCTAAAATGTGGGATTTTCAAATGTGGGATTAGTCAAAGGACTTTTTGTTGTTACTACTGTTACTGTCTTTGATGTGATATTCCAGTGTACATTTTCTACACTACAAGTTACTTACTTATTGCAGTTGTGCTATGTATTAAATGTTGGATCTTATCTGGGCATTAAAACAGTTAGTAGCCCTATGAACATGAGAAGTATGCAAATTAGTTTGTTATGCTGCAGTTAGGCTCCCAAGTGGCGCAGCAGTCTGAGGCACTGCATCTCAGTGCAAGAGGCATCACTAGAGTCCCTGGTTCGAATCCAGGAGGTTTCACATCCGGACGTGATTGGGAGTCCCATAGCGCGGCTCATAATTGGCCCAGCATCGTCCGGGTTTGGCTAGGGTAGGTCAACTTTGTAAATAAGAATTTGTTCCTAACTGACTTGTCTAGTTAAATACTCTTAGACTGCCAGAACTTAGCCTGGTCCCAGTTTGGCATGACAATGACCATGGCAATTACTTGGCTATACAGCACAAACATATCTGGGACCAGGCTATTTAGACCTAATCTTTTTAAAATGTGCAATACTACGCTCTGTATTAAATGTTAGATCTTATCTGGGCATTTAAACAGTTAGTAGCCCTATGAACATGAGACATGCAAATTGGTTTGTTATGCTGCAGTTGAGTCTGACATGCTTGTACATGTTCTGCCTTGTCTCTAGCTACTGAACTGTGGATAAAAAAAGCAGACTAGTTCATGCCTGAGCATTTAGATGCAGCTTGTTTTAAAATACTGGGAGGATATTTCCTACCTCATTGAATCATGTTTGTAATCAACCTTTCAAATCTGTAGTCAAGATGTACATTGACTGTAATTTTGATTTGAGAGACTAATCTCAAAGAGACAAACGGTTAGCTTAAAAAAAAAAAAAAAAAAAAAAAAGAAAACAGATGTGGACAATGGCCAAGTATTTCAACATGAGTAGACGCCATGAGGTGAATGAATTGCTGTGATTTCACTCAAACAATAAACACTAGACCTTGGTTTGACCTCTCTTGTTCATCTTCTTGGAATCCTCACATTCCTTACTCCTTGTGGTTTCATAAACAGAATTAAAGATAAACAAATAGCCCCCCAAAATACAGTTCATAGCATTTAACTCTTGAGAAGCATGGTGGAGGGATACAGGGGGACCAGAGGTGGTGATCAGGCAGTCTGGTTGACCGGTACAGGATGCAGGACCTCCATCTTGGCATGGCTGGCCTTCACACTGGCCACTCTCTCCTGGGCTCGGAGGAGTTGGTTGGTGTGCTTCGTGGCCAGATAAGTGTCTCTGTTCACTCTGGATGTAATGGCCTCCTCCTTTAGAGACTGTTGCCTGTAATACGTAACAGATAACACGAGAATGGTCCCACTTTAAAATAACTTCCAAGGCTTTATGAAGCCTTCAAAAACCGTTTATAACACTCATAGATAACACTCACTCAACATTCATAGATGCCTCTCAAATTATCAATAATCATGCCATGCTAAATACAGTGCCTTCGGAAAGTATTCAGACCCCTTGACTTTTTCCACATTTTGTTACTTGACAGCCCAATTCTAAAATGTATTAAATATTTTTTTCCCTCAGCAATCTACACACAATACCCCATAATGACAAAGCGAAAACAGGATTTTAACAGGATTTTAGGCAAAACATTAAAAAAAGAAGGAATTATCCGTAGAGCTCTGAGTGGCCTCCATCATTCTTAAATGGAAGAAGTTTGGAACCACCAAGACTCTTCCTAGAGCTGGCCGCCCAGCCATACTGAGCAATCAGGGGAGGAGGGCCTTGGTCAGGGAGGTGACCAAGAACCCAATGGTCACTCTGACAGAGTTCTAGAGTTCCTTTGTGGAGATGGGAGAACCTTCCAGAAGGACAACCATCTCTGCAGCACTCCACCAATCAGGCCTTTATGGTAGAGTGGCCAAATAGAAGCCACTCCACAGTAAAAGGCACATGACAACCTGGTCTGATGAAACCAAGATTGAACTCTTTGGCCAGAATGCCAAGCGTCACGTCTGGAGGAAACCTGGCACCATCCCTATGGTGAAACATGGAGGTGGCAGCATCATGCTGTGGGGAGGTTTTTCAGTGGCAGGGACTGAGAATAGTCAGAATAGAGGCAAAGATGAACAGAGCAAAGTACATAGAGAGCCTTGATGAAAACCTGCTCCAGAGCGCTCAGGACCTCAGACTGGGGCGAAGGCTCACCTTCCAACGACCCTAAGCACACAGCCAAGACAACGCAGTAGTGGCTTCGGGACAAGTCTCAATGTCCTTGAGTGGCCCGGACTTGAACCCGATCGAACATCTCTGGAGAGACCTGAAAATAGCTGTGCAGGAACGCTCCCCATCCAACCTGACAGAGCTTGAGAGGATCTGCAGAGAAAAATGGGAGAAACTCCCCAAATACAGGTGTGCCAAGCTTGTAGCGTCATAACCAAGAAGACTCAAGGCTGTAATCACTGCCAAAGGTGCTTCAACAAAGTACTGAGTAAAGGGTCTGAATACTCATGTAAATGTGATATTTCAGTTTTATTTTTTTCATAAATTAGCAAAAATTTCTAAACCTGTTTTTGCTTGGTCATTATGGGGTAGTGTGCGTAGATGAATGAGGGTAAAAATGATTTAATCAATTTTGGAATAAGGCAGTAACGTAACAAAATGTGGAAAAAGTCGAGGGGTCTGAATACTTTCTGAATGCACTGTAGGTGGTAGAAAAATGGGTCTATTATAATATTTCTTATATATTATTATTATACACTGCTCAAAAAAATAAAGGGAGCACTTAAACAACACAATGTAACTCCAAGTCAATCACACTTCTGTGAAATCAAACTGTCCACTTAGGAAGCAACACTGATTGACAATAAATTTCACATGCTGTTGTGCAAATGGAATAGACAAAAGGTGGAAATTATAGGCAATTAGCAAGACACCCCCCAAAACAGGAGTGATTCTGCAGGTGGTGACCACAGACCACTTCTCAGTTCCTATGCTTCCTGGCTGATGTTTTGGTCACTTTTGAATGCTGGCGGTGCTCTCACTCTAGTGGTAGCATGAGACGGAGTCTACAACCCACACAAGTGGCTCAGGTAGTGCAGTTCATCCACGATGGCACATCAATGCGAACTGTGGCAAAAAGGTTTGCTGTGTCTGTCAGCGTAGTGTCCAGAGCATGCAGGCGCTACCAGGAGACAGGCCAGTACATCAGGAGACGTGGAGGAGGCCGTAGGAGGGCAACAACCCAGCAGCAGGACCGCTACCTCCGCCTTAGTGCAAGGAGGTGCACTGCCAGAGCCCTGCAAAATGACCTCCAGCAGGCCACAAATGTGCATGTGTCAGCATATGGTCTCACAAGGGGTCTGAGGATCTCATCTCGGTACTTAATGGCAGTCAGGCTACCTCTGGCGAGCACATGGAGGGCTGTGCGGCCCCACAAAGAAATGCCACCCCACACCATGACTGACCCATCGCCAAACCGGTCATGCTGGAGGATGTTGCAGGCAGCAGAACGTTCTCCACGGCGTCTCCAGACTCTGTCACGTCTGTCACATGTGCTCATGTGCTCAGTGTGAACCTGCTTTCATCTGTGAAGAGCACAGGGCGCCAGTGGCGAATTTGCCAATCTTGGTGTTCTCTGGCAAATGCCAAACGTCCTGCACGGTGTTGGGCTGTAAGCACAACCCCCACCTGTGGACGTCGGGCCCTCATACCACCCTCATGGAGTCTGTTTCTGACCGTTTGAGCAGACACATGCACATTTGTGGCCTGCTGGAGGTCATTTTGCAGGGCGCTGGCAGTGCACCTCCTTGCACTAAGGCGGAGGTAGCGGTCCTGCTGCTGGGTTGTTGCCCTCCTACGGCCTCCTCCACGTCTCCTGATGTACTGGCCTGTCTCCTGGTAGCGCCTGCATGCTCTGGACACTACGCTGACAGACACAGCAAACCTTTTTGCCACAGTTCGCATTGATGTGCCATCGTGGATGAACTGCACTACCTGAGCCACTTGTGTGGGTTGTAGACTCCGTCTCATGCTACCACTAGAGTGAGAGCACTGCCAGCATTCAAAAGTGACCAAAACATCAGCCAGGAAGCATAGGAACTGAGAAGTGGTCTGTGGTCACCACCTGCAGAATCACTCCTGTTTTGGGGGTGTCTTGCTAATTGCCTATAATTTCCACCTTTTGTCTATTCCATTTGCACAACAGCATGTGAAATTTATTGTCAATCAGTGTTGCTTCCTAAGTGGACAGTTTGATTTCACAGAAGTGTGATTGACTTGGAGTTACATTGTGTTGTTTAAGTGTTCCCTTTATTTTTTTGAGCAGTGTACATTTCACATGAAACAGCTACAGTATTTAGGCTTTATAAATGGTTTTAAAATCATACTGAATGACAATGATAAGATGAGTTTAGAGGTGATCCTCTTGCTGACCCTACAGTACCTGTCCTCTATGCATCCCTTTATGCGTTCCCTCTGAATCCTGGACTGCTGCCTGCTGCTGGCAACCATGACACTCCTCTCCTGCTGGGCGTGACTCTGCCTCTGCCGCACAGCATGCCTGTTGACCGTCTTGGACAGGAAGGCATGCTGCCTGCTGAAGGCGATAACCATGGCCCGTTCCGATGCACGCCTCCTCTTCACCTCCAGGAACACAGCGTGTTTCTGCCTGACCTCCTGCACCTCCCTGTCCCGGCTAGCTCTCAGCAGGGCCAGGGCCCCCTCCACCTCCTTCTGCTCCTTCTCTCTCACCTGGAGCACTACCTCCCTGCGGGCCTCCAGGAGGCCGTGGCGCTGGCCCTGGGCGCCCTCCCTCCGAGCTTGGGAATGGGCCACCTGCTGGGCCCTCCTCTGCAGGGCCTCGGCCTGCTCCCTCATCCGGTAGGCCCGCTGGATCACCTGGAAGGGGGCTAGGCTGATGGAGCCAAGGCAGCGACCCATCAGACGCTTCTCGGCGTTGATTAGGGGTGGTCGAGGGTGGGGCAGCTTGGGAGGCTCGGGACGCTGTGTGTGGAACAGGCGGATGGCGCTGCGGATGTCCCGTCCCCCCTGCTGCCGGGAGATGAGCATGTTGCTGACAGGCTCGACCTGGTGGACCAGAGCCTTGAAGCCGATGAGGCGGAAACACATTTTCCCAAGCTTCTCTTCATAGAACTCCTCTGCAGCAGTGAATTCTGATCAGAGACAGACAAGATCATCACAAATATACTCCAATAACACTATTGTGATGATTAGAATGGTCATACTGGAGTCTAATGTTACTCTTACATCTGCACACCAAATGACACCCTATCCCCTATATAAGTCCTTGGTCAAAAGTAGTGCACTATATAGGGAATAGTGTGCGATTTGAGATGCAACCTACCTCTTTCCGCCTCACTGTACTTGGCTCTGTTGGATCTCATGGTCTTACTGTTCTGAGTGGTGTTATGCGGAGGACTGATGTCTTTCTGTTTCTTGGCCTCTAAAGACGCCTGGCTTGTCACCACCTCTTGTAAAACCTGTCAAACAGGGAAAAAACACTTCTTTAGTTCACATGTAATTACATATATTGCATGGGAAAATGCATGGGAAAACGAAAATAGCTGTCACAGAAACATGTCAACTTTTTACCTCTGGGCTACCAGCCTGCACCAATTTCTTCAGATTGACATACAATCTCTTGATTTTCGCATCTTGCCCTTCGTGCCTCTGCAGAACATTCTCAGATCATGACAAATGTTGTTTACTAAAACAGAAACTCTACAAATATTATCAGATGTTTGCCTAGTTGTTTATTTTTAAATGGTTTCACAATGACAGTATTCATAGAACTTATACATGACCCATTTCATCCATGTCTGAAAATTAAAGTGGAATAATGGAGGCCATAAAAGCTGGATTGAGTGGGTGTTTCATTCTAGGAGTATCAAGTGTCTTATAGTAGGAGTAATGATCTACAATCAGGTCCCCCCCTGTCCATGTAATCTTATGTATTATGATCTAAAAGCAAAACGGATCCTAGATCAGCATTCCCACTCAGAGCCGGTTGACACTGAGCTACATTGCAGGGTGTAATGAAATTATTGGGGGTCCAAACCTGCAGGTGCTGTTTAGCTGTGCACTCTTTGACCCATGTCTCCTCCTGGGTCTGTTGACTGTCTGTCTCCACAGAGGCAATGGGGGACAGATGGACTCTGATGCTGAACCTCTCCCGGCTCGGCACAGCAGGGACAAGTCTGACAGAATAAAAACAGATAACATTTCAGTGAAACACGATGACACAGAATACACAAGGAAAGAGAGGTGATTGTCTGCGGTCAATGAGCTATAGGAAAATGATCTCCTATACGAGGCTTTGGTTTCCTATATAAATCAATTCTTTAAAGGGATAATCAGAAGTTGAAACAATAACAGTGTTCTCCGCACCACTGTTTTGGTAAAAAGCTGAGGGATGGGACTGGAGAAATGTAATTACTCTCAAAGGACTGACCATCAATGATCTAAAAATTATAGTTTTAACCATGTTTTGAGGCTATACAGTGTTTGTTTACAAACATTGGAGTAAAACAAGCTAATATTTGGGGTTCTGATGGGGTGCGACAGTTATATTCTTCAAGAATCAATGGGTACATATCATTAATTTATAAGTCAAAATATTGATGTAGCAACTGCTGATTGCCCCTTTTATGGAATACTTGTGTCAATTTTCATTGAACAGTATGGCAACAGTAAATGCTTTACCCAAGCCTTTTTCTGGTCAGATGTCCCCTGATCCACCGTTGGATGATCAACGTTGGAGAATAAACGGACTGGATCCTATTGACCTCTGATATAATCTTATGGATTGCTCTCATTTCTCTCTGATAAGGCCCCTGGATGAGACAATTTAAATGTTTATGGAAAAATGATGGAGGATACACCATGGATATAACATGGGAAACACATTTCAAATGACATCAAGAAGGCCTACAAACCACCTTAGCTGCTGGATAGAGGTTCAAGTAAAAATTACGACAGAGGGTTTTGAAATGCAGAGGGAGGATCCAGTTTTCAATGATCTCCTCGTCAGAGACCACAAAGTTATCCAGAGCCTTCAGTGACCAGATGCTGTTGATGATGCAGTGTCTGTAGTTTCCCTTTAGGCTGAGCGGTGTGTCGTAGAGGGTCAATGCTGTGAGGTTAGGACAGCCTGACAAACCCTCAATGTTCTTTCTAGTCCCCATGTTGTTGTCATGGAGATGGAGCAGCTGGAGTCGTCTCAGGCTGTCCCAGAACACTACGCCGGGGAGTTGGGTTATCTGAAAGACAGATGGAATACATCTATCTAGCTCTGGTCCAGGGCTTTACTGCCCATTCATCTATTAATGAGTAGCAGTAACACCCTAGACCAGAGCTAGAATACATCATGCTCACATTTCATATTCTGAATGCAAGGCATCTGCCAAATTCCAAAAAAGAGAGCAAGATACAGTATTAACCATGATGTTTAGTATGATACAGAATATAAATGGTTTAAAACAATCAGATACAGACAGTATCAATCAGGTATAGCAAAGGAACCTTGATATACCACTCAAATCAAGTGAATTGAGTCATATCTTGGTCTCCCTCAGAAAGAGGTCTTCTGATATCAATGGGATTTCCTGGTTATATAAAGGTTAGGCCTTAATTAAATAAAAAGTACCTGATTTCCTTTAAGATCCAACTTCACTATATGCACACATGTGATGAGAGCATCTATCGTGGATATAAAATTGTCCGCCAAGATGCATACTCTTAGTGACCTGCAGCTTCCCACATTATCCAGGTTTTTCAGCAGTAAGCAGCTCAGATTGACCATAACAACCTGTTGAGGGTCAGTCTCTTTCTCCACCAGGTCCAAACCTGGTCCCTGTCCATGGCTTAATATAAGGGACTCCGAGCAGGTCACCAGGTATTTCCTTTGGGCATCAAGTGAATCCATTTCTTTAGTGGTCTTCACATTTTCCCTCTGATTTGAAGAGGCATATTACACATGCTAGTGGTCATAATACAATAATAGCCTAGCCACATTTGTTTAAAAAAACTGAACAAAGTTAATAAAACCAAAAGTTAGCACGTAGAACATAGGACAATCATGAGTTGATTGTAAAATATTTTGCTATTTCATATAAGAATTTTGCTCACTCTTGCAGTGCTGCCGTCTCTGTGAACTGAAAGGTTTTCATGTTGTCATGGATACAGTTAATATGTACATTTGCGCTGTGCGGAAGCGTCAGACAGCAAGCATGGTGTGTTGACCGTGCGGTTCTCGCTTTGCTGTCATCCGAATAAAATAGGTGTTATCATAAACTTTTGGCCAATGTCGCTATCGACAACTAACTGTATATATGACGGGGTTATTGGCTATTTAAACGTCTGAAAGAAACGAACGGATGACTAAATGTTGAAAATAAATGTTTATCTGAATGTAGGTTATGAATTGGATTGCGTTTATCATTGAACATTTAGCACACACATTTCTACAATCATCACAAGTCCTACACTATCATAGCTGGCATCATGCCTACAAAACCACAGGTGAAGAGAAGAACCACCAATCATAAAACGACTTGTTGTAGCCACAACCTTCTGTTTCACTTAATCTATTTAATAATTTGTTACTTTGTAATTAGTCTTGCACTGCCAGACAGACCGGCTTCGTTTGGCCGCCATGCAAGTTTTGCAGAGATACATTGTAGCCATGACCATTGCGCATATTAAATACCATGTGACTAAACTCGGAAATGAGACAGGCAACAACACTACAGCAGCTTAGTCAGAGCATTTCAATCCATATCCACAATAAGTGTTTAGGCTTTTTTGTTAAAAGGTGAATTACGCTAATGTTATGTAACTCATTATACGCATTATTAGACCACTTGACTTTGAGCCAGAAAAATGAACGAACAATTATGTAAAAAGTTGCAAATCGGAACAAGTGAGAAACTTCAAAGATTTGATACTTTACGTGGTAAGTGTAGTCTTATAGAATTAGGAATTCATAAGATCTCTATGTGTAGCTTGTTGTAACTATTCATACTTGAAGGCTTCAATGCAAAAGCTTAATTTACCTGGCCTAAGCTTTTGCTGCTAAATTTGATTGATTGGCTGCATAGGCTAGTCATACTCTTAAGGAGCCTATCGTTACTCCTTATGTTATTTTCAGGGGTGAATCGATTATCAATTTCAATACTGTTGTTGAAACATAAAGCCCTTTACTTTCATATCACATCAAAACATCCACTTTCTGTACACAGGTGGGATGAGCTATAGGAAGACATTGGAATGGCTGGAATGGAATTAATGAAACGGAGTCAAACATGTTGTTTCCATATGTTTGATACCAATTCCATGAATGACATTCCAGCATTACATTGAGCCCGTCCTCCTATAGCTCCTCCCACCAGCCTCGACTGCTGTAAACTGTTTTAATCGACATTATCACCATTGCAGCCAACAGTATTTTTCAGTGACAACTTGTTTCTGGCGGCCTTCTTCCTTTACACACAGATGTTCGGAGAATGCTAGAGAGCTAATTAGCACAGGTGGTCCCTCTCTCTTTCATCTGTCATCCGTAAACTCGTGCTATAGCATGGAGATATGTCTGTGTGGGAACACTAATGTGTATCAATTTAATTAACCTTATTGTTTAAACTTTTTTTTTTTTTTTTATCGCTGACATGAAAGAAAAGGTCCTTATGCTTCCAAAACCGTACCGCAAGTGATGTGTTAATCTTAATGTTCAGACCAAGTGTCAGAGCTCTTAAAACTTTGTATGGGTACATGGGACGGTAGCGTGCCACCTGGCCAACATCCAGTGAAATTGCAGAGTGCGAAATTCAAAAATACTAAATTCAAATATTAAACATTCTTGAAAATATGTGTTATACATCAAAATAAAGCTTAACTTCTTGTTAATCCAGCCGCCGTGTCAGATTTCAAAAAGGCTTTACGGTGAAAGCAAACCATGCGATTATCTGAGAACAGCACCCCGTTCTGGGGGGTGAAAATCATATTTCAACCAGGCAGGTGCGACACTGTCACGTCCTGATCATAGAGAGTCCTTATTTTCTATGGTGGAGTAGGTCAGGGCGTGACTAGGGGGTTAGTCTAGTTTATATTTTCTATGTGGCGTTCTAGTTTTGTTTTCTTTGTTGGTGTTTGGTATGATAACCAATTAGAGGCAGCTGGCTATCGTTGTCTATAATTGGGGTTCATATTTAAGTAGAATTTTTCCACCTGTGTTTTGTGCGATATTGTTTATGTGTAGTTGCATGTTAGCACTCCATTGTCGTCACGTTTAGTTTATTTCTTTTTTGTTTTGTGTGTTTCTCTATTAAATATGTGGAAACCATATCACGCTGCACCTTGGTCCGATGATTATTCCAACGATCGTGACAGACACAAAAGTCAGAAATAGTGATATAAAAAATGCCTTACCTTTGATGATCTTCTTCTGTTGGCGCTCCAAAAGGTCCCAGTTACATCACAAATGGTCCTTTTGTTCGATAATGTCCTTCTTTATATCCATAAAAACTCAGTTTTAGCTGGCGCGCTTCAGTCAATAATCCACTCAGTTTCCCTCCATCAAAATGCATACAAAATGAATCCCAAACATTACTAATAAACTTTTCCAAACAAGTCAAACAATGTTTATAATCAAACCTTAGGTACCCAAACATATAAATAAACAATAAAATTTAAGACGGAGAATAGTATGTTCATTACCGGAGATAAATAAGAAAGAACACGCTTTCCTCCACACGCTTGGAAACACTACAGCCAAAATGGGAGCCACCTAGAAAAACATTTTTCCAAAAAGCAGCCTGAAAATCTTTCTAAAGACTGTTGACATCTAGTGGAAGCCCTAGGAACTGCAATTTGGGAGAACTTGGGCTTATAATTATAGTACTAGCCATTGAAAATAGTGGTAAGCTGATTTTTGGGGGGAGGGGGGGGTGGTTTGTTCTCGTGGTTTCGCCTGCCATATCAGTTCTGTTATACTCACAGACATACTTTTAACAGTTTTAGAAACTGTAGAGTGTTTTCTATCTAAATCTACCAATCTATATGCATATCCTAGCTTCTGGGCCTGAATAACAGACAGTTTACTTTGGGCACACTTTTCATCCGGATGTCAAAACACTGCCCCCTACCCCAGAGATGTTAACAAAACTCCCCTGTACAGAAGACGCCTTCGTCCAATGACTCTTATGTGTAACGCAATGGAACTGATAATCAATACCAAGAGTTAGGCTAGTCACTAATCATATGCCATGTTGTGTTGGAGAGCATCAAAACTGTGATGTATCATGTATAATTGTGAATGACTGATCTACAAATAATAATGAGTTGTTATTTATGATGCAAGGTGATTTGTAGATCCATCATTCGGCAGTCGCCTGCACTGTTGGCTTCAATGTCAAACAAGTCCACATAAGCTAATATATGTGCGTCATATAATGTACACCCTAAGAACTCAAATCTGATTTTCTTTCTATATCTAATCTTTTTTTCTGACTGTCCACTCCGTTTTACATATGACCCATATCAGTTTTGCGCATTCACTCTGGTAGGCCGTCAATGTATATAATAATTTGTTCTTAACTGACTTGCCTAGTTAAATAAAATGAAAAGAAGTAGCACACAGATGCAGTGCTCATTTCCTGTCACTGTTCAATTCAATTGTAGGGTGGTTGTCATGGTAACGGCAGGTCAGGTGCAAAAAAAACTAAACAAAAAAACAACACTTCAGTGTAAAAAATAGCATCCAGACAGAGGTTACATATGTAGGATGGTGGTTTAAATCATAAGTCAAAAGATCAGATTCCTTGTGTTTTTTGTTGTTGCTGTTTACACATTAGGGATGAGATCAGATAGGTATCAGATATGCAAATAATTTGGAAACAAGTTCTGAATTGGGCTGCCTGTCTAAACACAGCCATGTTTGTTTTTCATTTAGGTAAGCAGGTGCAACCTGGAGAGTTTTGGGATCTAGTTGTGTTAACTGCTGTGGATGACGAGCAGAGAGAAGCATATGAGCTTCAGATCCCAGAGAAAGTTGAGAGGAAAGAAATCCCACTTGGCTTTCCTTATCACTTGTTCTCAGATCCACCTGGAGCCAAAATAGGTGAGGATAACCTACATTATTGTTCTGTTTCTGATTTCATGATTCCCATATTAAGTGTCTCAGAGTAAAATAGTGCTGCTCTAGGATCACAATTTGAATCAGAATCACCTTCATTCATCAAGTACATTTACACATACCCAGAATTTGAGTTTGTTATTAAGTGGCTCTGCCAGCAGTAGACAAACATATACAGACAGAATATATACAGAGGAATTTACACATAATCTACATTCAGTATACAAAATATAGGTACAATAAACATAAAACAATTACACAATTACACATGATAGAAGAGTATAGGTGCATTTACACATTTTCCCGTTTGGATTTTTAGATCACATTGAATAAGATTACATGGACAAGGAGGACCTGATCCTAAATCAGCACTCCTACTCTGAGACACCTGATACATACAGCCCCTGATTTTGTTGAAGCATTTCGCTTTGACTGAATTTAACTTCTCTCTCAGGAAATGGAAGCACGACACGGCATTCTCTACAACAACTGGAAGACATGTATGGAAAGGCGTTGGGTGGATACAGGGTCCTCCTAATTCATGCAGGTATAATCGCTCATTCATCTACACTTTAGTCATGATTTACTGCGTGAATGTAACATTTTCAAACCATTTAGTAGTTGGAAATTATGTAAAAGTGATATAAATGTAAGATAGGCCTATATTATTGGAAAATGGTATGCAAGAACTACTGTACGTCTACTGTAAGACACTTTGGATAAAAATGTCTGTTAAATGGCATGATTGTTATTGACTATTTTCAAATTGCTCTGATTTTCCTAGGGGTATTCAGCCAGCGTTTGCCCAATGCCAGTGCCCTGGGGAAATCTTCACCCCCATGCCCCTGGGAGATCCTCTGTACCAGATGCTGGAGCTCTAACTATCCGTGTTTGTCAATTTCCCCTCACACATGAAACCAAATGTGCTGGTGACCAGTGTGGATTGTATAGAGCTCTACAGCATAGCAGAGGAGAAGAGTATCAGATTTGACAGGTCTGGTTGACAGGTCTGGGTTCACTGCTCTAGCCAATCCCTCCCCCATCTCCATTGGAACCACACACCAGCAGGAGAAGTTTGGATTGGCCGACATGGAATACAGGACCTGCCTCCATTTCCTGCACAAACCTAGTGTCAAGAAGATGCATGACAACGGTGTTGTGTGTAAGCTCGAGGATAGCTTTGTGTCTGTCGAGTGATGGGGAGTATATCTACACAGACAGTACATATGTGGACTACCAGACTGCGATGTCTTTACTTAGTCGGTTCAGAGAGGTGCGTCCTTTGGGCCTTCCTACAGGCCCTGGGTTCCCAAGCCACGGTGGCGTACACCAACAACATGGCCAACGTCACCAAGCATCAGAGCAGCCTGGTAGAGATGCTTCAGAAGATTTTCCAGCGCCTCAAGGGAACCCCGCTTAACGTGGTGGCCCTCAACCACTCCAAGTTCTACCACATGGGCATCACCACCGAGTACCCCTTCTACCTCAGCGAGGCACCGTGCCTGAGGGGCGTGATGGGCCTATACAAGGTGCTAGGTTGCAGCCAAAACTTCAGCTTTAAGGTCTGCTGTGAGATGCTCAGTGACTTGAAGCCCGGTTCTTCTTTATCTCCAGGCTCTGGTAGAGTACTGTAGGCTCGAGGCCGCCGGCTACATGGGCGGGCGGACCATCCTATTGGGTAGAAGTGGGCCTGAAGGTGCCCGATGGAACCTACATGCACTCCCTCTGCGTGAACCGCCAGGGCCAAACAGGTGTCGTCGCCTTCGGCATAGAGGACAACCTCAAAAAGCCTGTGGGGGCCCCTGCAAATATGGAGGGGTTGAACCTGTTCGGGGCACGTTTGGTGGAGTGTCTGGCAAAGTGGGGCCTGAGCCCCTAGATCCTGAGGTTATCTGGGGACACATTGAGTTGTAGTCTGTGGAATGCCTGTCTGTTTCCTGTGTGCCTGGATATGCTTGACTCATTCTTCCTGACTCTGGAGACGTTGCAGGTACTGCAGCCGGGCGTATCCACTGTCCCACTGTTCCTTGGCACCAAGCTGATGTCTCTACAGGAGGCCCTGCAATCTAAACACCTGGAGAAGATGCTTAAGTACAGGAAGACTCATTGAGGACGTGGAGAAGAAGAAAGGGAGCTGACTCTGAACTGTAGTGATAACTATGCTAATATTACTTGTAATACCGTTGTTCCTTTGTAATTATGATAGGAATGATTGTGTGTAAAATTGAACTGAAATAGGGATACAATGTGGTGGGTTCATGTTAATGATTAACAGATGCATATGATGGATCAGCTGTTTTGATATTTAAGATTTTGATTGTTGGGGGTATTTAAAAATGTGTCTATGGGGAAATTATATGGTAATGACAATCTATTTTTTTTAACTATGACTGAAAATAATTGAAAAAAGATTTCAAAGTTGTGTGTCTCTTTATTGTTCTAAGCTTGTATGAGGCATCATAGCCATCAGTTCTGATTCTATTTCTATGTGCATTCCACTGGTGCTCTGCTCTATTTTTGAACACAAGTGTAAGGGACGGCTCTTGACATCCTATGCAGAGTTCTACAACTGCACCATCGAGAGCATCCTGACCGGTTGCATCACCGCCTGGTATGGCAACTGCTCGGCATCTCGGTGCTACAGAGGGTAGTGCATCACTGGGGCCAAGCTTCATGCCATCCAGGACCTATATACTAAGCGGTGTCAGAGAAAAGACCAAAAAATTGTCCAAGACTCCAGTCACCCAAGTAATAGACTGTTCTCTCTGCTACCGGACGGCAAGTGGTACCGGAGCACCAAGTCTAGGACCCAAAAGACTCCTTAACAGCTTCTACCCCCAAGCCATAAGACTGCTGAACAATTAATCAAATGGCCACCCGGACTATTTACATTTGTTTTTACACTGCTGCTACTCGCTGTTTATTATCTATGCATAGTCACTTTACCCCTACATACGTGAACAAATTACCTAGACTAACCTGTACCCCCTTACGTTGACTCGGTACCCCCTGTATATAGCTTCGTTATTGTGTCACTTTTTTTTCAGGCCATCAAGCAGTTCAAACAACTTCAAACATAATTGAAAACTGATGATGGCTTGTGCAAGACAATGTAAGGTAATGGCCACCTGCTGTTTGAAAAGAGCAACACACACACAGATCAGTTGTCATAGTGGTCAGGCATTCCTCTCAGAGATGTATTTATTTTTAGCCCACTGTCATGATCCCTCTTTATCTGGTCCTGCTCTATTGTGACTGAGATAGGGATAGTGTTACTGCTTCACTCCTCTGTTCCACCAAACTATACAACGTACACAGGAATAAAAAAAAAGAGGTTCAATGGGAAATTATAAATCAAGACCAACTCAGACATGTACAGGTAATGGCTTGTTCTCTTTCAGTGTTTTGTGCTGCCTAAGAGTATATGTCGGGGTCTAAATATGTGCTATAGAATCCTATTAAGAAGCTTTGCTTTGAAAAACGTATGTCCAATAGGGTGGTAGTAACTTTTGCTGCCATTTTCTTTTTTTACCTTCAATTCTTCCTTTGGTAATTAAACTAGGACACAGAGAACTTACATGATTTAACATTGGAAAATACAAGTGACGGGAAATGCATTCTATAGATGTACTAAATCCTTTTCAGGGTGTGACCTATGGAAAGGGTTTCAGCTTTTTAAAATGAAAGTACCTCAGTCACAATCAGGCTAATAGCTCCCAAAATGATGCTATGTCTATGCTAACACTGGGCTAACTCCCTTTCTGAAGATGAGTGGAAGAAGAAGGTGAGCGAGTCATACTCTGTGATCATCGAGAGGCTGGAGGATGACCTACACATCAAAGACAGCGAGCTGATAGACCTCAAACAGGTCTTCAGGTAACAGAGGCCATCTGTGATAAAAGCGATACATTTATTCTCTATTCAGTCTTTCACATGTCATGTTATAACATCATAACATGCCAAACATGTTATGATAATGACTTCAGGTAACATTATCTCTCTGTGGTTAAAGTGATGCATTCATCCCTATTCAGTCTTTCACATGTCATGTTATAACATCATAACATGCCAAACATTTTATGATAATGACTTCAGGTAACATTATCTCTCTGTGGTTAAAGTGATGCATTCATCCCTATTCAGTCGTTCACATATGACATCACAGAAATGTTATGATAGTAACTCATGCCCAGTCTCCATATACATGTCATAGTTCTAGTTCTAGACAATGTCCAAATGTCTTCTGTGTTGATTATTGCTGTTGGTATATGTTTTATTAAATGCATTATACGTTTTACATCAGTGTCCTAATTATGGTGTAAAGTACAGAGTAATAACTATTGTAATTTTACACTCGACTTACATTTGCATTTGTATTTGGATGGCTCAGCTCTGATGAAGCTTTCCAGAAAGTGAACTTGAATTACCGGACAGAGAGCGGACTGTCCCTGTTGCATCTCTGCTGCATGTGTGGCGGTATGTACGATTATTACTATTAATAACCTCTTACCAAAACATTACAGTGTTACATATGCTCCTGCACTCTTGGCTTGATGCCCATGAGCTCATTGGCTTTGATTGTGCTCCAGTGTTTTTTTTAGCCTGGTCCCAGATCTGTTTATGCTGTCTAACCAGCAATATAAACTGGGTGGTTCGAGCCCTGAATGCAGATTAGCTGAAAGCCGTGGTATTCGAGGCCGTATACCACGGGTATGACAAAACATTTATTTTTACTGTCCTAATTCCATTACTGACCAGTTTACAATAGCAATAAGGCACCTCGGGGGTTAAAAAATAAAGAAAAATAAAGAATAAAGAAAAACCCTTGAATGAGTAGGTGTGTCCAAACGTTTGACTGGTACTGTAGATCTGGGAACAGAGACAATAGAGGATCTAGATAATTTTTCTAACCTCTGAATTATAACCAAATTATGAGTGTAGGCCTACTATATTACGTATTGGATCACACAAAATTTTTACTTTTACATTACCATGTAGTTTATCAATAAAATGGTATGATGGTGATGTGGATATACTCGGTATACATATCCCAAAATAAATAAATAATTTCACTCCAATGCATTTTTATAGAAAGTTAGCAAAAATAGATAAGATCTTGCTACCATGGAAAGGAAAATACCTGTCTATTTGTGGAAAATCACCCTGATTAACTCTTTGGGAAGATCTGTTGACCTATTTGCTTTTGGCCTTGCCTACACCTAGCGAACAGTTATTAGAATTATTAGAGAAAAAAATATAACATTTTATTTGGAACGGCAAACCAGATAAAATTAAACGGGCCTATTTATGTAATGAAGATGAATTCGGAGGGCAGAAATGATAACATATTAGAGCATTAGACCTCTCACTAAAGGCTTCAGTTGTCACGCCCTGACCATAGAGAGCTGTTTATTCTCTATGTAGGTTGGGGCGTGACAGTGACTAGGGTGGGTCATCTAGGTGATTAATGATCTATGTTGGCCTGGTATGGTTCCCAATCAGAGGCAGCTGTTTAATGTTGTCTCTGATTGGGGATCATATTTAGGCAGCCATTTCCCCATTGTGCTTTGTGGGATCTTGACAATGTATAGTTAGTTGCCTGTGAGCACTATAGCAGCGTTTCGGTTTGCATTTATTGTTTTCTTTTTCAGTTTCACTTCAAAATAAAGAGGATAGAACCATACCACGCTGCATCTTGCTCCACTCATTATAAAGATCCTGACATCAGTCATACAAAAGTTATACTTAAATCCAAACTGGTTCTCTAGCAAATTAGTAAGAACGTCTCACCCTATGTTTAAGAAAGGCCTTTTTCACTTTATTCAGATTACAACCTCTCACTTTCAGTTATTTACAAAGGAAATCATCTCCAAAATATCTCTATTTTTAAATCATCCACCAGAAAAGACAGAACAAATAATATAACAAATATTGTGGTTAAACATATAAATTCAAATAAAACAATTGTTAAAAAAAACATTATTTTTAGAAAATAAAAAACATATATATATATATATATATATATATATATATATAATCTTCGTAAATTATATCATAATTAGGATTGGTGGAGATATGTCATACATGCAGCTAAAAAAACATATGGGAATGTCTGCTCTACCCACAACTACAACCAACTAATTGCATCATTACTGCAAAAAATGGAAGAGGAAAGTGGAAGAGGGAAAAAGTAAGGAACTTGTCTGTCGGCATTAAAGACCAAATTGGTTAAAGAAAATTGTGATGAATAAAAAAGTATTCCAGTTTCATTTAAGGATTAAAAAAAATTGACAGCCATACCATATAGATTGCAAAATTGTTGATTAGATATTTTTGACGTACCGATTCCATGGCACATGGTTTATGAACTGATACGCAAAACGATACTTTTAGCAAAAATGTTTATCTTTAATTTACAATCTGTAGAAGCTATGAGAATAGAAAGGTTCAGAACTTTTGTGAAACAGCACAGCAAAGTTGAAAAATATATGGCAAATTTAAATCCAATGTGGATGGTGTTAAGGGATTGATGGGAGGGGTTGAATGGAGCTGAAGGTTAGGACTAATAACAACTAATTACAATAAGATAACTAATGTAAAACATACTGTGCCGTAAAACGTATATAGGTTAACAACTTTTTTTTAGAGCACAGTTTGAACGAATGGCAAATAGAAATCAAACCGGATGGACATCATAAATATATGGGAGCGTTGAGGGTAGAGGAAGGATAAGAGTAAAAACAAACAAAAATAAAACAATTGTAAAATAGACTGTGTCCATAAAATGTATATAGTATGTATAAGCTGGAAATACAGGCCTAAGCATTGTTGTTCACTATTTTGTGATCACTAGTGTTCTACTGCTTTCACAGAACAGTGCAAACTGGCTCTAACCAGAATAGAAAGAGTAGTGAGAGGCCCCGGTGCACAACTGAGCAAGAGGACAAGTACATTAGTGTCTAGTTTGAGAAACAGATGCCTCACAAGTCCTCAACTGGCAGCTTCATTAAATAGTACCCGCAAAACACCCGTCTCAATGTCAACAGTAAAGAGGCAACTCCGGGATGCTGGCCTTCTATTCTTGCTGATAATTGACCTCTGTACGCCAATGCAGATATTCCATTCAAAATCATCCGTTTCCAGCTACAATAGTATTTACTTACATTAACAATGTCTACACTGTATTTCTGATCAATTTGATGTTATTTTATTGGACAAAAAATGTATTTTTCTTTCAAAAACGAAAACATTGTGTATATTGTGTATATTTTTTTTTCCCAAAAATAAATGCGGGATTGGTAGTGATCCAGACAATTACATTGATAGAAGCCACAATCTATCTGAAATATTAAAGCTGATCTACCCCCTAAAAAAAATGAAATATATTTATTTTTTTAAATAAAAAAGAATAATAAAAATTAAGACATAGGCAATATACCACAGACAGATCTGATGCGAGGCTAGTAAATTGTGTTTTCCAGGGAATAAAGTCCACATAAGGACTCTGATGCTGAAAGGCCTACGTCCATCCAGGCTTACCAGGAATGGGTTCACTGCTCTACACCTGGCTGTCTATAAGGTGAGAGAATGGTTAGACACCGGTTGCCTTCATGCCTTCATCTGAAGACAGTGTTATTGATATAGTTATAAAGACATGTATGTTTCCATAGTGAGTAGGTTACTGTTTATGATGTGTGATTATTTTGTGAAGGTTTCTATCGATTGGCCTTTTCTGTTAAATGCGATGGAGACATTCCATGGTTTTACCAGATGGTGGAGCGCAAGTCACATCACAAAGCACACATTATTCTATGAACAGTGTGATATCTCCTGTTTTGCTCTCATACTAAGGACTAGAGAGAGTTCATCTAGTCCTGACGCACACAGGATCAGTATTACAGATCTGTATTTGAGGACTCGGCTTAATCAAGATGCTGATGACTTGGAGTGAACGTCATCTGTATCTTCCCTGATTCCTTACCTCCTCAAAATGCCTGAAGAGAAGGTCAAACGGGAGGAAGCTTAGCTTCCCCAACGTGTTTAGAGAGAGGACACAAGGAATAAAGGAAGTACAATTGAAATTCTCCTCAAGTGTGATGTTAAAGTGAAAACTAACCTATGTGATTGACAGTTGTTGTGTGTCTTCCCAGGACAATGCGGAGCTGGTGACGGCAATGCTCCACGGAGGGGCAGACATCCAGCAGGTTGGTTACGGTGCCCTCACCGCCCTGCATATCGCCACCATCGCTGGGCACCATGAGGTGGGCACGGCCCCTGTTCATACCAATCTCAGACATTACCTCACATTCTGTACAGTACTATTCATATTTAGGAATAGTTCTGCTGGTGTCAGCAACAATGGGTGTTCCAACAAGAGATTTTGTGTTATGATAATAATATGTCCTGTAATATAGCCTACATGTTGTCATTCTTAGGCAGTGGATATCCTTCTCCAGCATGGAGCCTATGTCAACGTCCAGGATGCTGTGTTCTTTACTCCTCTGCATATTGCTGCTTACTATGGCCATGACCAGGTAATGGTTTAAACATTGAGTCCTAATATAACAGTGTAGGTAGCTTCATCCAAGATATCCCTCTTTACCTTCTGCCAAGCAATGGTTGTGTTGAAATCTGTTCATTCCCTTTTCTTGTTACCGGGGATGTAGGCTACGTCCCAAAATGGCATCCTTTTGCTTTCATAGTGCACTACTTTTGACCAGAGCCCTATGGGCTATAGGGAAAATAGTGCCATTTGGGACTTATCTGTACATTGTCTATTACAGTTATCCCCCCCAGGCCCAGTTCCCACTTCCCTGTCAAGTTTGTCTCAAGTGGGTCTCTCCAAGCTCTGCTCCCATCGCGACAACAAGTTGCCTCTGCTCTGTTAGTAGAGGAATGCGCACTAATGCCCCGGACCAGAGCTAGGTCTCTCCAAAATACACTTGAGTATCTTACCCAGTTATTCTCTGATGATATCATTTTGCTCTTTTGTAGCTTTGGATCCCAGTTCGCTCCTCTACCTGTAGGTTTTACAGATGCTCACCAGCCCGTGGCTGCAAACCTTCTAATTTAGAGTACCCTGCGTGCACAAGCAATGAATTCCTAGTCTCCGGCAGCATTTGGAACTGACGATCTGCAGTCCATAAGGCATCTCCCTACAATTTTGGGCCCTGACAGAAACATGGATTACACCAGAGAACACTGCTACTCCAGCTGCTCTCTCGTCCTCTGAATATGTGTTCTCTCATAGTCCAAGAGCATCTGGTCGTCGCGGTAGTGGCACAGAGCTACTCATTTCTCCTAAGTGGACATGTTCTCTTTTCCCCCTATCTCACCTGTCTATCTCCTCACTTGAATTCAATGCTGTCACTGTCACTTGTCCAATCAGGTTTAACATTGTTGTCATATATCACCCACCAGGTGCTGTTAGAGAGTTCCTCAATGAGCTTGACACCTTGATAAGCTAATTTCCCGACCATGGCTCACCACTCATCGTACTGGGCGACTTTAAACCTGCAACACCCGACTTCAATTAACCCCCCCCCCCTCTTTCCTTCCACTCCTTTCCTCTTTTGATCTTAGCCTTTCTCAGTCATCTCCCATTCACAAGACAGACAGACTAATCTCACTGCACCCCCCCCCTGCAGGTTTCTGGTCACTACTTTGTTTCCTATTCTCTCTCTCCCTCTCTCCTCCAACACTACCCACTCAGCCCCTATCCAGATGGTGATGCACTGCCTCAATCTTTGTTCTCTCTCTCCCACTACTCTCTCCTCTTCTATCCTATCTTCTCTTCCTTCTCTCCTGCTAAATCCTTCTTCCTCCTGTCTCCTGACTCTGCCTCTTCGACCCTACTCTCCTCCCTTTCCGCCTCCTTTGACTCCCACTGTCCGCTTTCCTCCCGGCCGGCTCAACCTTCCCCTCCCACTCTGTGGCTGAGTGACTAACTGCGTGCTAAAAGAACACGGCTGCAGGCAGCTGAGTGGAAATGGAGGAAAACTACATTTTCGGATGACCTATCATCCACTCCACTTTACCTTCTCTTCCTCTGTATCCATGGCTAAAGACACATTCTGTCACTCTAAATTTCAAGCTTCTACCTACAACCCTGGGAAACTCATCTCCACTTTCTCCTCCCTCCTTAATCCTTTGATGACATCTGCTTGTTATTCCCTCAGCCTATTGAGTCCACTGGTCCCAATCAGAACTACCCTACACCTTGATCTCTTTCTTCCCTCTCTCTCCAGATAAAATCCTGTGACTAGTGATGACTGGCCGCCCAAAAACCTGCCCACTTGACCCCATCCTCCCTTCTCCAGACTATCTCTGGAGACCTTCTTACCTCCCTCATCAACTCATCCCTTTCCACTAGCTGTGTCCCCTTTGACTTAAAGATGGCCAGAGTTGCTCCCCTCCTCAAGAAACCAACAGTCGACTCATCAGATGTCAAAAGCTACAGACCACTATCTCTTCTTTCTTATCTTTCCAAAACACTTGAGTGTGCTGTCTCTGACCAACTCTCTCGTTATCTCTCTCAGAACGACCTTCAAAACCCTAACCAGTCAGGCTTCAATGCGGCTCACCCAACTAAGTCCACTCTCCTCTGTGTCACAGAGGCTCTCCGCTCTGCCATAGTTGACTCTCTCTCTTCTGTTCTCAACCTCCAGGTAGCCTTACTATTAAGAGCGTTGGGCCAGTAACCGAAAGGTCACTGGTTTGAATCCCAGAGCCGACAAGGCAGTTAACCCCCAACAACAACTGCTCCCTGTGCGCCGATGACGTGGACCTTCGATTCAGGCAACCTCTCTGATTCAGAAGGGTTGGGTTAAAAGGGGAAGACACATTTCGGGTTGAATACAGTCAGTTGCGTAACTGGCTTTCCCTTAACTTACCTATCCGCTGCCTTCGAGACTGTGAACCATCAGATACTCTTCTACCACCCTCTCAGGGTTGGACAACCTCTGCACATTCCTGGATTGCATCCTTCCTGGCAGGTCGCTCCTACAAGGTGGTGTGGAGAGGGTCTGTGTCTGCACCATGGGATCTCACTAATGGTGTCCCCCAGGGCTCGCTTCTAGGCCCTCTCCTCTTTTCTCTTTACAAATCACCCGGGTCTCTGCCACTCGGCTCGGACCTACTCATGGTCTCTCCTATCATTGCTATGTGGATGACACTCAACTACACTTTTCCTTCCCCTGACACCCAGATGGCGACACATCTCTGCATGCCTGGCAGATATCTCAGCTTGGATGCTGGCCCACCACCTCAAGATCAACCTCGACAAAACGGAGCTGCGCTTCCTACCGGGGAAGGCCTGCCCGCTCCAAAACGTCTCCATCATGGTTGACCACTCCATGCTGTCCCTCTTCCAGAGTGCAAATGTGACCCGTTTCAGGAAACTAGGTGTATGTTGCAAGTCACGGCTTCAGAAGAGAGCCATTTGAACTTTTTAAAATGTGTTTTTATCATAATGCGTTTTTTTTACAGAAATGCCTTCTGGAACATGTGAACTTTCATGTGCCTTAAAAACAAAGTGTTAATTTACGAGCCTTGTTGGCGAAGCCACATATAAAGCAGCAACCTTCCCACTAGCCATGATTGGCTGAGATAATGAGTGGGCTGAACATGTCGAAAAAGGAGTTCGGATTGGTCTGCCATATAGAAGGCTTCTGTTTATTTGAGCTGGTGAGTCTGTGTTGGTAATCCTGTCAAACACTGCTTTTTTTATGTATCGTGTAGTGGAGCTGTATAAGTGTCTCTCTCCACTTTATGGAGGATCGAGTTTTGAAATCAGTGGAATTAGAGTATGATAGCTAAAGAGAGGGAGAAAACACCTGTCTCCGGATTACATCTTCAAACTAAGGGCAACCCTGGCATGACATCCGTGACAGGGAGACGCATCCATCATGCATGATGATGTATACGGGTAAGATAGTCTAGTGTTAGCTAGCTACCATTTCAGATATTACACATTTCTAATTTTGACAGAAAGTGGTTTCATTTCAAGCTAAAGTGTACTGTACTAGATAGCTAACATTAGCTGGTTGGCTCCCTAGCTAACGTTATTTGTATGACGTTATTATTCGAATCCCAGAAATGTTTGCTTAGCTAGTTAGAGCCTAATGTTAGCTAGCTAACAATGAACCTGGTTGGTTAGCTCCCTGCAGATTCATGCAGGGTAGTAATGACATGATTTGACAATATGTTCATTGTTGTTTAACTAGCTAATGTTAGCTGGCTGACTCGTTAGCTAATGTTACATGACATGTGTGATCTTACACGTTGTTTACCTAGCTAGGTTCATTGTTTACTTAGCTAGCTAGCTACACGTCTTAAGCTAAAGTGTACAACACCAGTTGAATATGGCCAGTGTGTCACGACTTCCGCCGAAGTCGGTCCCTCTCCTTGTTCGTTCGGCGGTCGACGTCACCGGTCTTCTATCCATCGCCGATCCACTTTTCATTTTCCATTTGTTTTGTCTTTGTTTTACACACCAGGTTTCAATCCCAATTTTTTGGGCAAAAAAGCGTAAGGAATTTGTTGCCCGCAGAGCTGGTTAGGATGTTTTCATGTTATCCGAGGGAAACAAACCATCGGCCAGAGCATCAAGTGTGTGCTCTGAACGCTCTGACAGCGAAACGAGATGGGTGGGGCTAAAGCTTAAGAGGGTGGGAACGATGCTGAATGGGTGTAGACAAAGAGCTCGTCACTAGATACCAAAACATTCAAAAGCCATTTTCTAAAAAGTGAGTTTACAAGTTTATCAACTTTCAAAGCAGAATTACTTTCCCATTGTTCCTCAAAATTAAGTGTATGATATACCATTTTGTAGCTCTGACTGTCTACCTTTATCCAATGTAAAAAGCACAATTTCAAATTTTGCTACATAAGACCGAATCCAGGTTGTGAGTCACAAATAACCTCGTTGTGTCGTTCTCTGCAAACATCAAAACAGGTTCATGCTCTACAACATTCATAGAGTATGACCTTTCCTCACACAGGAAGTGGCGTAGGTCCTAATCCAGGAACTTTGCATCTCCCGTCTAGACTACTGCAACTCTCTGTTGGCTGGGCTCCTCGCTTGTGCCATCAAATCTCTGCAACTTATCCAGAATGCCGCAGCCCGCCACGATTGTGATGTGTTGTTGTCTCACCTAGCTATCTTAAGGTAAATGCACTAATTGTAAGTAATTGTGGATAAGAGTGTCTGCTAAATGTCTAAAATGTATATCTCTCAGGTGGCTAAGCTGTTGTTGAAGTTTGAGGCGGATGTAAATGTGAGTGGGGAGGTGGGAGACAGACCGTTACACCTGGCAGCTGCCAAGGGCTTCCTCAGCGTCGTGAAACTGCTGCTGGCAGAGGGGAGCAAGACTGAAGGTGAGAGTTAGTGCCGTAGGTCTAGGAGCTACATGGTACATGCTTGAGTTTCACTGTTTCTGTAAACATGCTCTCAATACATTCCACGGTTCAGGTGATATACTGTTTATCTTGATGGGACGTGCGCTTGAGTGGGGAACATTAAGATGTAACTGCATAGTGGACCTGATGTTCATTATGGTCTACCGGTACTTACCATCATGTTTATCTACAAGTCACACAACGACTCTGTGGATTTATTCATGGGTTCAGCAAAGTGTTCAAAGTTGTGAATGGTTTTAGTAAGGAAATTACTAGCTTATTTAAAGTTGCCCAACCAGAAAACAACTCAGTCCTTCTTCCTCCACAGTGAATGCTCAGGACAATGAGGACCATGTCCCGCTCCACTTCTGTGCCCGTTTCGGCCACCATGAAGTGGTCCACTTCCTGTTGCAGGGCAACTTTGAGCTACAGCCTCACTCCGTCAACATCTATGGAGACACCCCTCTCCACCTGTGAGTTAACTAATGATACAGTACATCATAATGATAAGAACATCTGGGGTGAAACCATTTAGAGTACAACACGGGGGAAATAGACAGAGAATGATGTCACTGGCTCATGTCAGTACCCTCTGAGGAGTTCAGCAGCAGATTGAACTCTACAGGGGCTGTATGTATTAAGTGTCTCAGAGTTGGAGTGCGGATCTAGAATCTGCCCCCACCATCTATGTAACCGTTATTCATTGTGATCTTAACTGAAAGTCAAAACTGATCCTAAATCAGTGCTCCTACTCTGAGACACTTGATCACTAAGGGATTTACATGATCCACCCACACCAACACAGTCATGAAGAAGGCACGACAATGCCTCTTCACCCTCAGGAGGCAGAAGAATGTTGGCATGGGCCCACAGATAAGACTTCTAAATAGATAAGAGTCCACAAAATAGCTACCCTCACTATCAGCATTGACCCTCTTTTGCAGTAACTCTTTTGACTCATCACATACACTGCTGCTACTGTTAATGATCTATCTTGTTGCTTAGCTACTTTACCCCAGGCCATATCTACCTCATACCCCTTCACATCGACTTGGTACTGGTTCCCGTGTATATAGCAAAGTTATCTTTACTCATTGTGTATTTATTCCTCGTGTTATTATTTTTTCTATATTTTTCTCTCTGCATTGTTGGGAAGGGCCCGTAAGTAAGCATTTCACTGTTAGTCTACACCTGTTATTTACAAAGCATGTGATAAATAAAGTGTGATTTGATACATATGGCCCCTGGTCTTTTTCACTGAGACTGATAAAAGCTACTATGATCTCCTTATGTGTCTAGATGTATCTGCAACTCATTGCGCCTGTGTTCCACAGGGCCTGCTACAATGGCAAGTTTGAGGTGGTGAAGGAGATAGTGCAGCTGTCAGGCACAGAGAGTCTGTCCAAGGAGAACATATTTAGCGAGACCGCCTTTCACAGGTAATAACCCTAGTGTACCCCAATGAGTTACCTTCTCCGTCTGTACTGGTCCAAGATAACAGCAGTGTCTACCTCTCTCCACAGTGCCTGCACCTATGGGAAGAGTCTGGAGATGGTCAAGTTCCTGCTCGGTCAGAACGCCATGAGCATCAACCATCAGGGCCGAGACGGACACACAGGTGGCTATGTCTCCTTGTTACCTAATCTAGGGCCAGGAGGTTTTCCCTGGCCAGGTCACACGATCAGACCCTAATGTTAAAGTATGACTGAGGCCAGGAGTTTTTGTTGACCAGAACTGAAGAGGAAAAGCTCTTGGCCCTACAAATAACATCTAAACCACCCGAGAGCACTTAATAAGATCTAGTTCCAGTTAAAATTTGTTTTGCAGCAATTGTCATACATACAAAACGACCTTGACAATTGGCAAGGACTTCTAAACCAGCCGAAAGCACTCAATAAGTTCAAGTTCCAACTTTGTTATCCCAGAGGGAAATAAGTTTTGCAACAATAGTCATACATAAAAAATGACTTTGACAATTGGCAAGGACACAAATAAGGTCCATATGAATGGAAGAAGAGTGGTTGATCTGACTGGTTAGGCTAATAACCTTTGAACCCTGTCACTATCTCTGTAGGTCTGCACAGTGCATGTTTCCACGGCCACATACGTCTGGTCCAGTTCCTGTTGGACAGCGGGGCTGACATGAACCTGGTGGCCTGTGACCCCAGCCGGTCCAGTGGGGAGAAGGAGGAGCAGACCTGCCTCATGTGGGCCTATGAGAAAGGTTAGTCAGTGATGGACACATGGGTCTGTCTAATGGGAGGCCACAGACAAAGCTGTATCTCAGAAAGGCTAGATTTTGTAAATAGAGCTGAGATGATAACATTTTTACTATATCTCTTTTTCACAGATTATTTACTTTGCTTGAATTGTGAGGAGGATGGTTTGTAACTTTCAGAGATTTGGCGTTGCTAGGAAACCTTGACAGTACTGTACATTGAGTAACTGTTTGTAATTGATTTTACTCTCCCACACTGTCACCCTACCCCTGTCTCAGTAAGAATAAATAGTGAGAGTATAAGTAATAGTAGTGACTGTGTACTACATAGTAGTAGTAGTGACTGTAGTACTGCCCAGTAGTATTAGTAGTCGTTGGCATACATGTAGTAGTGACTGTACTATTACCCAGTAGTAGTCAGTGGGGAACCATCAGGGCCTTCTACGCCCTGAGGGCCTAAGGATAGATACACATTTGTATATATTATAATTTGTAATTTTGTTTTCATTGATTTCATATTTTTGTTGCCTTAATTGTAATGATCTTCCTATTGAATTTCTTCAGTTTGTGTTGGAAAAAGAAGGGTTATTAATATCCAAGAGAAAAAAATATCCAATCTGAATTTTTCTTTGGTAGTTTCTTGGTAGAAATAATCTAGCTGGGCTCAACACTCATTGGCTAGGCCCTCAGGCTTTGAATAGAAGACACCAGCCAACGTCATTGTCACACCCTGGCCTTAGTTATCTTTGTTTTCTTTATTATTTTTGTTAGGTCAGGGTGTGACATGGGGAAGGTTTGTGTTTGGGTGATTATATGGTTAAGGGGTTGTTGGGTTTTGTGTGTGTGGTTTTGTGTTGAGTATGTCTAGGTATGTCTATGGTTTAGTGAGGGTTTCTAGGTATGTCTATGGTTGCCTGAGTGGTTTCTCAATCAGAGACAGATGTCTTTCATTTGTCTCTGATTGGGAGCCATATTTTAGGCGGCCATAGGCATCATGTGTTTGTTGGGTCATTGACTTAGTCGGTGTCTTAGTCTGTGTCTAGGTCTGTGTCAAGTTTGCAGGTTTTGCGTTTAGTCGGTTTTGGTTTCACGGTCTTGGATTTGTTGTTTTGCTTCGTTTGGTCATCTCCTTAATAAAGAGAAGATGCATTTTTTACACGCTGCGCCTTGGTCCTCTCTCTCTCCCATGGTTGATCGTGACAGTCATTGACATTGACTTCAATTAGAGCAGCATTTTGGAATGACAGTAGAATCAACCAATCACAAATTGTCTTGTAATAGGTGGGACAATTGTATGATGCCTAAGTATACATCACTGATTCAGAGCCAATAGCGAGCCTTATCTTGTTTTGTCACGCTTGAGCCTAGCTAGCTGGCTAGCTTTTTGCAGTGAATGTATATAACGATGGCGATGGCAACTGCAGAGAGAGTAATCGAGGACAATGCCTGATTTGGTGCAACGAGGAAATAGTTTTGAAAGGCATTTTCAAGTTAATAATTATGAGTGCTATCCGTGGATAACCGGCTGAGATGACAAAAAAGCTTTACTGTTGGAATTGCCTACTCTTCAGCACTGATAATACTATAGCTCAACCTGGTTTCAAAGATTTAGCCTGTTAGACAAAGTCAGCACTTCGACTCCAAAACCCAACTTCACACCTGCGAGCTACAGTGAGTTTTAAAACATTTGGGGAAACAAGAGTAGACCTTCTTCTCAACAAGCCGTGGCGCAATGAGACACTTGCTCACAATGATAAAGTCAGGCACAACAGGGAGATTCTAAAGCGCCTTATTCATACGGTTGTGTTTTTAGGAAAGCAAGAATTAGCGTTCAGAGGACATGATGAGGGAAAGGAATCAGCTAATAAGGGAAACTTTTTGGAAATACTGGATTTCTTGGCTGAGTATGGCAGCATGTTAAACTGCCATTTGGCTAAGGCTACCGTGTTCACAGGCACTTCCAGCAAAATCCAAAATTACCTGATACATGCAGTCACGAATGTAATGACAGATGTCATGAAGGAGGAATTGAAAAAAAACTCCTTTGTAACCATCATGGTTGACGAGACGACAGACATCAGCATTGAAGCGCAAATGTCTTATGTGTTGCGTTACTCTACCGATGGTGGTGAGAAGGAAAGGTTTTTCAAATTTGAGGATGTAACTGAGGATAAACGGGCAGAACGGATGCTGCCTGAATTATCAGCTTTTTAGAGGAGTGTGAATGCACGGCGAAAATTGTGGCACAGTGTTACGATGGGGCCACAGTGATGGCCTCTTCTATAAACGGAGTACAAGCCAAGGTGAAAGAAACTATCCCGCAAGCTCTGGTGATGTCACAAGGTGCTGGTTAACTAAAAGAATGCAAGATTTTTTTCTTCTCATCTTCGTGGCCTAGCAGCGTTTTTTCTCAAGATCTGTCAAACGAACAAAACTACTGGATGAAATATGCCAGTGAAGACTACCCAGAGTGGCGCCAACACGATGAAACTTCTCCTCACTGTCACATTCCTGACCTGATTTCCTTGTTTTTGTATGTGTTTAGTTGGTCACTCTGCAGGACAGATTTATAGAACATTTGTAAGATATGGCAGTCAACATTAAAATTGTTCAGTTTGCTTAAAGAAAACATTCTCTGTTGCAATTTATTTATCTTTGCAAAGGCACACTCATTCAATTGCACTTTGTCTATTTCGATTCCCAGGTATTTATATATGGTCACTATCAACTGGTTCCCCATTGATCTTCGTATGGCGTAGTGGAGTTTTGTTGCTTCTGAAATCAATTTCCATCTCTTTTGTTTTCGTAACGTTTATTTCAAGAAAGTTATCTGCACACCACTGAACGAATTTTGGTGTCTCAACCTGCTCCACTACAGCCCTGTCAATAAGAATGGGGACGTGCTCGGTCCTACTTTTCCTGTAGTCCACAATCATCTCCTTTGTCTTGGTTACGTTGAGGGATAGTTTGTTATTCTGTCACCAGCCGGCCAGGCCTCTGACCTCTTCCCTATGGGCTGTCTCGTCATTGTCGGTGATCAGACCTACCACTGTTGTGTCATCTGCAAACTTAATGATGGTGTTGGAGTCGTGCCTGGCCATGCAATCGTGGGTGAACAGGGAGTACAGGAGGGGACTGAGCATGCACCCCTGGGGAGCTCCATTGTTGAGGATCAGCGTGGCAGATGTGTTGCTACCTACCCTCACCACCTGGGGGCGGCCTGTCCGGAAGTCCAGGATCCAGTTGCAGAGGGAGATGTTTAGTCCCAGGATCCTTAGCTTAGTGATGAGCTTTGAGGGTACTATGGGGTTGAACGCTGAGCTGTAGTCAATGAATAACATTCTCACATAAGTGTTCCTTTTGTCCAGGTGGGAAAGGGCAGTGTGGAGTGCAATAGAGATTGCATCATCTGTGGATCTGTTTGGGCAGTATGCAAATTGGAGTGGGTCTAGGGTTTCTGGGACAATGGTGTTGATGTGAGCCATTACCAACCTTTCAAAGCACTTCATACAGGTGGCGACAAACGCGGAGACGCCCGGGACCATGGTAGTCCACAAAAAGTGTTGCCGCATAAAAGTCAGGGTCCGACGGGAGCCCAGCTGGAGGCAAACCTGGAGGAATGGGCCCACTCCAGGACTGATGAGGGGACAGCGTCAGGCACAAACATCCGATTATCTGGCCCCCACCCACGGGGTTCGGCTGGGAACGCTGCACCTCACAGACGTGCTTCCCTATTCCCCAGCTGAGTGGTGTCGCCAGATACGAGGTGGGAAGGATGGTCTCGGGGTCCGAGGGTGTAGCCATGGGGCTATAGCGGCGTGACAGCGCATCCGGCTTGATGTTCTTGGATCCTGGTCGGTAGGAGAAGAAGAAGTTAAACTGGGTGAAAAGCAGGGCCCACCTAGCTTGCCAGGAATTGAGACGCTTGGCGGTGCGGAGATATTCCAGGTTCTTGTGGTCCGTCCATACAATGAACGGATGTTCCGCCCCCTCCAACCAGTGTCTCCACTCCTCCAGCACCATCTTCATCGTGAGAAGCTCATGTTTCCCCACATCGTAGTTCCTCTCCATGGCATTCAGGCGATGGGAAAAGAAGGCGCAGGGATGTAACTTGAGGTCCAGGGCAGAACGCTGGGACAGGACAGCCCCCACTCCGACATCCGAAGCATCAGCGTCCACCACAAACTGACGGGACGGGTCAGGGTGAACCAATATGGGAGCAGTGGTGAAGCGGTGCTTGAGGTCCCGGAACGCCCGGTCAGCAGTTGAGGACCATGTGAACGGAACCTAGTGAGAGCAAACAGGGGAGAAGCCAGGGTGCTGTAACCCTGGATAAAGCGACGATAGAAGTTGGAAAATCTCAGGAAACGTTGCAGCTGCACTCTAGACTTAGGCTGGGGCCATTCCACCACCGCTCTCACATTCCCGGGATCCATCTGTACATGCCCTGCAGTGATTATGTAAGCAAGGAAGGGGAAGGTGTAGCGATGGAATTTGCATTTCTATGCTTCACAAAAAGCTGTTTCTCCAGGAGGTGCTGGAGTGCCTGCGGGACGTGGAGCACGTGTTATTGGGCTGAGTGGGAGAACAAGGATGTCATCGAGGTAGACGAAAATGAACTGGTTCAACATGTCGCTGGCACCAGCAGTTCAGACTATGAGGGGATTGTGTCGCTGGAGCCAAGAGAATCTCAATACCACGGGAACCTGAGAAGACTTAATCAGCATAAATTGGATTGCCTCGCTGTGGTTCCATGACACTCAGAGGTTGATGGGAGTGGTATTGTGAGTGACCCGGCCTTTAGAGTGCCCGTCCAGCATTCTAATGTCCATGGGAATGGAGAGGGGCTGAGTGGGGATGCCCAGCTTGGACGGGGTAGCGTCCAAAAAAATCTAATCTGCCCCAGAGTCGATGAGTATCTGGAGGGATTTCAACTGGTTCCCCCACAGCAGGATGGCATGGAAAGGGGTGCGAGTAAGGTGAGAGGAAAAGTTCACCGTATGGCCCACCAGAGTACTCGTCCCTTCTTGATGAGCCTGAGTTTTGAATGGGCAGGTAGCTCCGAAATGTCCCGTAACTCCACATTCTAGACAACTCTGGGTGTGGAGTCGGCATAAGCACTCAGCCGGAGTCAATCTAGCCCTGCCCAGGTGCATGGACTCCGAAGGAGGTGAATTGGCAGCCCTCTGTGATTCACGAGAGAACTCGGGGGATGTCGGGTTCACTCGGACATGTAGACTTTGGAGGTCCCCGGGATTCCTTGGAGACAAGATGGGAATCGAGAGCGAACTAAGGTGACAGGGCACAGATTCCCTCTCCCTCCTACGCTCTCGAAGCCGTCCATCGATCCTGATGGTCATGACTATGAGGGAGTCAAGGTCCATGATCAGCTCCCGGGCTGCGAGCTCATCTTTGATCACCTCCAATAATCCGTGAAGGAACATGTTGAACAATGCTTCTGGGTTCCAGGCACTCTTAGCCACCAAAATGCGAAAATCCACTGCGTAGTCTGCCACACAACGTGAGTCTTGACGTAGCTGGAGCAGCTTACAAGCAGCCTCTCTCCCGGGCAATGAAGAATCAAACACTTTCCGAACTTCCGCCACAAACTCCTCCAGACTGAGGCAAATGGCGGACTATTGCTCCCACACCGCCGTAGCCCAGGAGATTGCCCTCCCCATACATTTAGCATTATGATGTACGCTATCCTTGAACGGTCAGAGGGGAATGAAGAAGTCTGCAACTCGAAAATGAGGGAGCACCGGGAGAGAAAAGCCCAGCAGGTTCCAGAATCTCCAGCCTAGCCGGGGTTCTCGGGACAGTGGGATAGGCTGGGAGATTACTGGTGTGACCCGCTGCCCAGTAGGGAATTTACGGAATTGCTCCAGCAATGAATCTGCCAGGGTATGGATCTCCTCATGTCTTCCAATGGTGGCTCCTTGCAGGGAGACAGCATTATGGAGCTGGTCTGAGTCTGCTGGGTTGGTCAAGACCAGTTCGTACTATCAGAACTCAGGATAAAACCCAGATGCAGACAGCTAGAGTCACAGATGTTTATTGACCTAAACAGGGCGTAGGCAAAAGACAGGTCAAAGGCAGGCAGAGGTCCGTAATCCACGGCAGAGTCAATAAGGTACAGAAAGGCAGGCAGGCTTGGGGTCAGGGCAGGCAGAATGGTCAGAACCGGGGTAACTAGGGAACAGAACTTGAGAAAGCAGGGAGACTTGAAAACAGGCTGATAAGACCTGACAAGACAAGACAAACTGGCAATAGACAAACAGAGAACACATGTATAAATACACTGGGGATAATGAGGAAGATGGGCGACACCTGGAGGGGGGTGGAGACAAGCACAAAAACAGGTGAAACAGATCAGGGTGTGACACTTTTGGCTTGTTGTTTTTAGGTATTGGGACAATCAGCAACTTCTTCCATAAATCTGCAATTATCCCACCGTTCAGTGACAGCTGGAATGGTAATGCGAGCTGGCCTGAAGTCTCTTGCTGCTGACGCCATCTGAGCCATATGATTTTCGTGGGTTGACACGTTGAAAGTATTGCTTGATGTCATTCACAGAGATCTGTATATCAACAGCTGGTATGCTGTCTATACTGTCCAAGGCCACTTTCTGCTGCGATGTAAAATCACACATGTCAAACCTACAGTAGAAACTGTTCAAATAATTTGCAAAAGCAAGGTCATTTTCAACGGCTTTTTGGTTTGTATCCTGTGATGGTTTGTAGCCCTTGCCAGACTTTCCTACTGTCCTTTAAAATGTTTTCTTATTTGTCTTTGCATGCTGCCTTGCACTCCATGATTTTGCTTTTCAGTTGCCTCTGAATATTTTCCTCTTTCCTCTTTACTGCCACCTGATTTAAACACTTGTTTTTTCTGGACGAGGAGCTCATTTAATTCCAGAGTTACCCATGGTTTATTATTGGGGAAGATGTTGACTTTCTTTTGGGGAATAACGAGATCCTCAGAAACGGATGTACTCAGAGACAGTATCCGCTGCCTCTTCCAGGTCATCGGAGCTGTCCGTCAGGGCCGCCCAGTCAGTGGACTCAAAATAGTCCTGGAGGGCTTTCAGTCGCTTCAGGAGTCCAGCTTTTAATCTCCACCTTTTTAGCCTTCTCTCGCTGCAGACGCGCTTTGTAGACTGGGATGAGCTAAACCATGTTATGATCCGAACCCCCAAGTTTGGGTAGTGCCTTATGAAAATACGCACCTGGGATGTTACCATAACAGAGGTCCAGACAGACTTCACCTGGGATGTTACCATAACAGAGGTCCAGACAGGCTAAATTTCGGGTAGGACATGTAACATATTTCTGATATGATGGTAAGTGTTCAGATAGAGTGCATATTTTAAAGTCTCCCATGGTTAGCTTTACTGCTTCAGGTGATTCAGGACTACCTGGCCTGATGACTCCTTGCTGTCCCCAGTCCACCTGGTCGTGCTGCTGCTCCAGTTTCAACTGTTCTGCCTGCGGCTATGGAACCCTGGCCTGTTCACCGGATGTGCTACCTTGTCCCAGACCTGCTGTTTTCGACTCTCTCTCTCTACCGCACCTGCTGTCTCTAACTCTGAATGATCGGCTATGAAAAGCCAACTGAAATTTACTCCTGAGGTGCTGACCTGTTGCACCCTCTACAACCACTGTGATTATTATTATTTGACCCTGCTGGTCATCTATGAACGTTTGAGCATCTTGGACATGTACTGTTATAATATCCACCCGGCACAGCCAGAAGAGAACTGGCCACCCCTCAGAGCCTGGTTCCTCTCTAGGTTTCTTCCTAGGTTCCTGCCTTTCTAGGCAGTTTTTCCTAGCGACCGTGCTTCTACATCTGCATTGCTTTCTGTTTGGGGTTTTAGGCTGGGTTTCTGTATAGCCCTTTGTGACATTGACTGATGTAAAAAGGGCTTTATAAATACATTTGATTGATTGACTCTGTCTCAGCCTGGGATACAACGTCATAAGTCACGTTGGCATCTATTTGGGTGTCAGTGGAGGGGGGTTATGTAAACAATAAATAGTCAGACCTGATTTATTTTCCGTGGCAGGTAGTATGGTCATAGTTTAATGTCTTTAGTACAGACCTGGTGCTTAGTTGTAATATTGGCAGGATTGCAATATTTCTCGTTGATAAATGCACAAACTCCACCACCTTTTCTCTTACCAGAGTTGATGTTTCAGTCCATTCTAACAATTGTGTAGCCATCTAGCTCCACAATGGAGTCGGGATCCTGTTCCGTAAGCCAGGTCTCAGATAGACAGATCAGGCAGGATTGTTGGTACTCTGAGAGGTGTTGGGTACAAGCCCGTAGATCCTCAGTCTTATTCCTTATGCTTTGTACATGTCCATCCATAATAGATGGAAGAGGTGTTCTGAAGGGCTGTTTTTTCATCCGATTCTGAATTCCTCCTCTACCGCCACACTTCCTTGGTTTAGATGTCTTTTCTGTGGAAAATGTTGATTTATTAAGTGTGGTATTCCATTGCAGTGTAGACTTGCAGCAAAGGGTTGGAAATTAAGCAGGGACATCTCTAATGTATGATATCCGCGGTTGCGGCTTGCTGTATACATCGAAGGTTAGATTGACGGCTTGTTATTGTTCACAACAATAAAAAAAGATTAAAACTAACAGCCAAAGTACTGCTATTTGCCTCATTATTAGTTATCCGATTGATTAACATTACAAACTTGGTTGATTGAGGTGAATCTCAATTTTAAAACCCTTTAGACAAAAAAACTAGTATTAGTAGTAGTAGCCACTGCAGTAGTAGCACTACTAATGGTGACTTTGGTAGATGGGTATAAAGTGGTAATAATGGGTTTGTTTATAGTGAATGCCACCGTAACAACTCTGTCTGTATATCCCTGTATCTGTGACCCTGTCCCGGTGTCCCTACTCCAGGTCATGATACCATCGTCACTCTGCTCAAACACTACAAGCGTCCCCTGGACGACTCCCCATGTAACGAGTACTCTCAGCCTGGCGGAGGTGAGTGGGAGAGGAGGGGATCACTGGTGCACTTTGACTTCAAGGCCCTAACATCTAGGGCCATCTCATAGGGTGAATCTCAATTATATTTGCTTGATTCCTCATGTTCTCTCTACTTACCGCCTTCTCAAAACGGTGTGGAGGAGAAGGTCAGAGGGGAGGAACCTCTGATATTCTTCTCCAATACGTTTTAAGGAGCCAAGGAGAGAGGATGTAAGGAATTAAGACAATTGAGAGAACAAATAATCTCTTTTTGATGCTATACTGTATGTCTTTGCTATGCTATATAATATACATCTAATGCTATGTATCTTTAGGAGGCCAACAAAGGAGAGGATGTTGACTATAAACATTAGTAATGTTCAAAGATAACACCTCACCAAGATGATAGAATACAACACAAGTAAATGTTATTTTCAAACAATGAATAAATAATAGGTCTACAAAGGAGAGAATGTTGACTATTAATTAACATGTGTAATGTTCAAAGTGCAAGATAACACCTCACCAAGATTGCTGAATACGTACAACAATGTACATGTAATAATCTAAAAAAAAAAAAGAAATAAGATTGAGCAGAAACTTGGGCCATTTTCTTCATCCTTTCAGATGGGTCCTACGTGTCTGTGCCGTCCCCCCTGGGCAAGATCAAAAGCATGACCAAAGGTACTGGAGTAAAGTGAAGCACATGACACGCTGCATCCTGCATCATCCAAGCAACACTTCACATCACTGTCAGCTGACAAGCTGACAGTGACAAGCTCACTGGTTACTGTTGCTATGGGACTTAGAGTTCGTCTCCTATGTATGATTGTATGGTCATCGACAATAGCAAACAACAGGCCAATGTTAAAAAATAAAAATAACAACAACAAAAAGAGAGAAAAAAGCTCACTGGTTACTGCTGCTATGTGACTCAGGTAGGGCTGACCCCATTTAGTCGACTGGTCGATTGTTTGGTGGATAGGCTGTTGGTCAACCAAGATTTCTTTAGTCGAGCATTAGCAAAAAATTTAATAAATCATATTGTGTACAAGACACCTGTCTGATTGGCGCCTGTCTGAGTGGACTGATCCATTGTGGAGGCCTTTGAGATGACACAGTCCATCACTCCAAGACATGTGCTACTGAAATTGTATATGGTTTTATTACATAAGAACAATGACTCAACACTAAGAAAAATTATATTATTTTATAACAAATGAGCTTTCTCCCGCATTGGATAGTGGTCGCTGTCCGCGGTTCAGAAACACATCAGTGTGCTGTTGAATTGCTGCCTTTTTCTTGACTATGTTGCTATGTGCATAATAGCAACATTAAACAGCACATTTGTGTTGAGAACAATGTGGTGGAGGCAGCAGCAGAATAAGGAGATGAGAAAACTGCCCTTGCCTTATTGTCTAAGAAAGGTATTCCCAAACTGGGGTCCGCGCAAACTGGTGTCCACGCAATGCCCTCGGGGTACGCCAAATAAAAATGTGATTCAATTTTTTTTATCATCACATTTTCAAACCGTCCATTTAGAAAGGCTCGCGTCCATAGAGACACATACCAGCTCTACTGGTAGTACTGCTACTACCAGCAGTACTACACCTGCACCTGTTGACGACACAAGTTGTTCTGCTTCCACGAGCACATCCAATGCTAGCATCAGTAACTACATTTGTTGTTAGCCCACCTAGCATGGACACTGACAGTTGTGAATCTGATGGAGCCGAAGAGCCACTGACCCCTTACTCGGGAAAGACATCAGACAGGGACGTTGGACCATCGAAGAGGCGCAAATATGATGTGAACTACATTGATTTGGCGATCACTTACACTACCGTTCAAAAGTTTGGGGTCACTTAGAAATGTCCTTGTTTTTGAAAGAAAAGCAAATTTTTGGTCCATTAAAATAACATCAAATTGATACAGTGTAGACATTGTTAATGTTGTAAATCACAATTGTAGTTGGAAACAGCTGATTTTTAATGGAATATCTACACTTTTGCAATTATGTTAGCACCGCTGAAAACTGTTGTTCTGATTAAAGAAGCAATAAAACCGGCATTCTTTAGACTAGTTGAGTATCTGGAGCATCAGCATTTGTGGGTTCGATTACAGGCTCAAAATGGCCAGAAACAAAGAACTTTCTTCTGAAACACGTCAGTCTATTCTTGTTCTGAGAAATTAAGGCTATTCCATGCGAGAAATTGCCAAGAAACGGAAGATCTCGTACAATCTGTGTACTACTTCCTTCACAGAACAGCACAAACTGGCTCTAACCAGAATAGAAAGAGGAGTGGGAGGCCCCGGTGCACAACTGAGCAAGAGGACAAGTACATCGGAGTGTCTAGTTTGAGAAACAGACGCCTCACAAGTCCTCAACTGGCAGCTTCATTAAATAGTACGTGCAAAACATCAGTCTCAACGTCAACAGTGAAGAGGCGACTCCGGGATGCTGGCCTTCTATGCAGAGTTGCAAAGAAAAAGCCATATCTCAAACTGTCCAATAAAAATAAAAGATTAAGATGGGCCAAAGAACACAGACACTGGACAGAGGAACTCTGCCTAGAAGGCCAGCATCCCGGAGTCGCCTTTTCCTGCTTCTGTTGCCTGTTTGAGTGTTTGTTTAACAGCCTACTGATTCCGTGAACACCAAGCCTCAAGCAACTACATGTGAACTAAACAATTCCACAAATTCATCTGTTTTTAATCTTTGCTTTACTGTAATAAAGGCGTTACACTTTTTTTTCCATTTGAACAGCCTGTCCGATATAAATTATAATTATTTAGTGTTGTTTAAGCTGTTCCAAATTGTCAGAAAAATTATATTTATAACGATAATAACGCTCCTTTTTGGTGATCTCCTCCTTAATGTTATTATTATTATAATCATTATTATAATAATAAGTAATGTCATTATCATTAGTAGGCTTAGTGTAGCAGCCTTGTATAACCACCATCGAGCTGTAGGCCTAAAACCACATCCTGTTTAGTCTAATTATCCTAACTTATTTAGGCCTATATTTCAATTCTTAAATAGGCTACTGTATCAATCAATCATTCATTTGTTCATGTCATCACACAGCATGCGCTGTAATTACACATTTGATTTGAAATGCAATCAAGAATTTTAGTTTTCATATAAAATAAAGCAAACCTTAAATAATTAACTTAAACAATAAATAAAACGTTCCAATTCGAAAATTGCATTCACTAATGAATGCGACTGCTTTTAGTCTTTGCTGTAATAAATGCTTAACAAAGAAAACATTACAACAGACTCTCTGGCACGCTTATAATTTATTGAGTGTTTACGTTGTTCCAAACGCTCAGGGAAATGATATTGTATTCTATACAGCACCTGTTTGGCATAACATAATATGCACGCAGCTCTTGCTCCATTCCTTGTTTTTCTTGATCTCCAATATTTTCCACAACTATCGGTAGTCACATTTATTCCACACATCCGACTTCCCCTTTACCTCCAACCAGTAAACATTCCCCCGTTTCGAGTTTATTTGTCACTTACTCTGCATCCATTTTGCTGTCACATGTGTTCAGAGTTTGTAATAACCAACTTATTGTTGTGATTATGATATGCTATAGGGTCAGGCCCGATTGTGTCCTATTCCGACGGAATTAGTTTTACTAGGGGAGGTCGGGTAAACATAATTATGTGCACGAGTGCAAAACACCACATCTGTAATTTTAGTCCCGTCCCAATCTGCCATGTCATTCATTTTTACATGGCAGGAGAGAAACAATTCCAGCCAGATTAACCTTCTGTTTATTGGTGAACTCCAAGGTCTTCTGATAATTTTTTTTACACGTTTTTTATTTTACTAGGCAAGTCAGTTAAGAACAAATTCTTATTTTCATTGATGGCCTAGGAACAGTGGGTTAACTGCCTTGTTCAGGTGCAGAACGACAGATTTGTACCTTGTCAGCTCGGGGATTTGAACTTGCAACCTTTCGGTTACTAGTCCAACGCTCTAACCACTAGGCTACCTGCCGCCCCAATACTAGTCCCGTGTGAATCGACATCCCTGTGTTTTGAGAAAAATCTGAGTTTGACAAGTGTTGCTCGTGGATTGCAAAAGATTACAATAACTGATTGGATAAAATTTAACTAAGTGCCACAAATGAGCTATATATTAATGGCCTACATCAACTTTCACAGTAAATGTTTTTGTTTATATATTTTGTCCGTATTAATTGAATATTGCCAAATGCATCAGTAAAACAAAATACAAAATATTGTGCCTATTTAATGCAACCCTTGTCACGGCCGTTGAAAGAACTTGACCAAGGTGCAGCGTGGTGAGCGTACATATTCCCTTTTATTAGGTGATCAAATCAAATCAAATTTATTTATATAGCCCTTCTTACATCAGCTGATATCTCAAAGTGCTGTACAGAAACCCAGCCTAAAACCCCAAACAGCAAGCAATGCAGATGTAGAAGCACGGTGGCTAGGATAAACTCCCTAGAAAGGCCAAAACCTAGGAAGAAACCTAGAGAGGAACCAGGCTATGAGGGGTGGCCAGTCCTCTTCTGGCTGTGCCGGGTGGAGATTATAACAGAACATGGCCAAGGTGTTCAAATGTTCATAAATGACCAGCATGATCAAATAATAATAATCACAGTAGTTGTTGAGGGTGCAGCAAGTCAGCACCTCAGGAGTAAATGTCAGTTGGCTTTTCAAAGCCGATCATTCAGAGTATCTCTACCGCTCCTACGGTAGACAAAACAATAAACAATACCAAACAACCGTGAAGCTTAAGGCTAAGTGCCACAAACAAAGTTAATTTCCCACCAAGACAGGTGGGAAAAAGGGCTACCTAAGTATGGTTCTCAATCAGAGACAACGATAGACAGCTGTCCCTGATTGAGAACCCTACCCGGCCAAAACATAGAAATGCAAATAATAGAACGAAAGAACATAGAATACCCACCCCAAATCACACCCTGACCCAACCAAATAAAGACATTTAAAGGATCTCTAAGGTCAGGACGTGACAACCCTTGCTTTTAATAGATCACAAAGCAGCATACACCTAACCTAAACGTTTGAAATTATAAATTCACTTTCTCATCTAAACCCTTAAAAGATGTAACTGTTTAGCTCACATCTGGGGGAATTTAGGAAGTACTGCAGATCGCTAAAATATCCTAATGATTATGATCACACTTTCTCAATTCAAATATTATGGCGACACTATACCAAAGATGGTTTGGTATGGTTTAGAAACTTGGGAACCAAGCTCAAGTTACCAGTGTAGCCCTATCACCTGGACATGATGAAATACTGTATCATCATGCCTAGAATAAAAACCTCCAGGCTTCCGTCAAAACTGTCAGTTTATAGAAAATATATATTACAATTACAGGGGAGAAAATTAATCGTGTCCGAATCGTACTCTGGAATAACGGACATTCTGGAGTACTTATTAGATAACCGATGTTCTCTAATAATACTATTCCCGTGAGAATAGGTCTTTGTCTTTGGTCACGTACATGCAATGCATACATGTGTCCCGTTAAGAGGTTCAGGGAATAGGGACTGTTTTTCCTAAACAAATCAGGGATTTTGGTAACAGAACTTTTCAGTCAGAAATTGTGTAATTACAGTGCATTCGTAAAGTATTCCCCTTGACAATTTCCAAATTTTCACAGCCTTATTCTAATATGGATTAAATAATTTTTTACCCTTCATAAATCAACACACAATACCCCATAATGACAAAGCAAAAACATTTATTTTGAATTTTGTGCAAATAATTAAAAATACAAAATTGAAACATCACATTTACATAAGTATTCAGACCCTTTACTCAGTACTTTGTTGAAGCACCTTTGGCATTGATTACAGCCTCGAGTCTTCTTGGGTATGATGCTATAGACTTGGCAGACCTGTATTTGGAGAGTTTCTCCCATTTTTCTCTGCAGATCCTCTCAAACTCTATGAGGTTGGATGGGGAGCGTCACTGCACAGCTATTTTCAGGTCTCTCAAGAAATATTAGATCAGGTTTAAGTAAGGGCTCTGGCTGGGCCACTCATAGACATTCAGATACTTGTCCCGAAGCCACTCCTGTGTTGTCTTGGCTGTGTGCTTCGGGTCGTTGTCCTGTTGGAAGGTAAACCTTCGCCCCAGTCTGAGGTCCTGAGTGCTCTGGAGCAGGTTTTCATCAAGGATCTCTCTGTACTTTGCTACGTTCATCTTTCCCTCGATCATGAGTAGTCTCCCAGTCCCTGCCGCTGAAAAACATCCCCACAGCACGATGCTGTCACCACTATGCTTCACCGTAGGGATGGTGCCAGGTTTACTCCAGACGTGACGCTTGGCATTCAGGCCAATTTTGTTTCTTATGGTCTGAGAGTCTTTAGGTGCCTTTTGGCAAACTCCAACCGGGCTTTCGTGTCCCTTTTACTGAGGAGTGGCTTCCGTCTGGCCACTGCCATAAAGGCATGATTGGTGAAGGGCTGCAGAGATGGTTGTCCTTCTGGAAGGTTCTCCCATCTCCACAGAGGAACTCTGGAGCTATGTCAGCATGACCATCGGGTTCTTGGTCACCGCCAAGGCCCTTCTCCCCTGATTGCTCAGTTTGGCCGGGAGGCCAGCGCTAGGAAGAGTCTTGGTGGTTCCAAACTTCTTCCATTTAAGAATGATCAAGACCCCTGTGTTCCTGGGGACCTTCAATGCTGCAAAAATGTTTTGGTACCCTTCCCCAGATCTGTGCCTCGACACAATCCTGTCTCGGAGCTCTACGGATAATTCCTTCGACCTCATGGCTTTCTTTTTTCTCTGACATGCACTGTCTAATGTGGTGTGTGCCTTTCCAAATCAAGTCCAATCAATTGAATTGACCACAGGTGGACTCCAATCAAGTTGTAGAAACATCTCAAGGATAATCAATGGAAACAGGATGCACCTGAGCTCAATTTCGAGTCTCATAGCAAAGGGTCTGAATATTCATGTAAATAAGGTATTCTGTTTTATTATTTTTTATATACATTTGCAAAAATTTCAAAAAAAATATATTTCCGCTTTGTCGTTATGGGGTATTATGTGTAGATTTATTCAATTTTAGAATAATGCTGTAACGTCACAAGATGTGAAAAAAGGGAAGGGGTCTGAATACTTTCCGAATGCACTGTATCTTGCAGCTTCAGCCACACAGACAACGTGTTAAACACTTTGATGTTCTGTGGTGGTCGCTGCAGCAGGGAGGAGAGAGAGACAACAGGTGCTCGTCACGCAGTCACTTCCTGTCTTTTTTTACCACAGCGCAGCAAGTCTGAGCCAGGCCCGGCGCAATCAAATCAATTGCTGGCCGGACTCCCTCTAGTAATTTGTGTGTCTTAATTATTTAATCTGTGTGCTAAAAGTATCAGACAAGCTCAGTGAATATAGTTGATTTGACTAAAACACATAGAATGGGTCAATGTATGGAAAAATACAAGTTTTAAACAATTTCGACCATTCGACTGGTCAAATGAACAGACAACTCTTGTTCGACAAAGGTTTAGTCGGGGACAGCCCTAGACTCAGTGTGTCTTTTAATTATGATCTGGTAATCAATATAGTAAACACCAGGCTAAAAATAATCTGTTGACTGACTGATGTTAATTATATATTTTCTAGTTTAGCCTACCTGATATCTTTTTTTTTACCAAATTTCTTGATCATTGATCACTTGATTCAAAATTAGATTTAAATGACCTTGAACATTTTACTATCTCTCTTTAGAAAAGGCAGATGTTCTTCTCCTCCGGGCCAGCCTCCACTCAAGCTTCCAACTGCAGCTCTCTGACCTGGAGTTCAATGAGATCATTGGTTCAGGTATTACGGACAGATTCAACCTTATACTGTTTTCCTTAACACCATGCTTTATGCACACACAGACTATATTGAATAGTAGAATATATTTGCTACCCACAGGCTCCTTTGGAAAGGTCTACAGAGGCACGTGTAAGAACAAGGTTGTTGCCATCAAAAGGTAGGTAAGGATTAACATCACTTACATTGGTTAGTTAGCACTGTTCTTGGCCTGCAAAACGAATGAAAATACTAACAACTAAAATACAACATAAAATGCTAAAATACAAACTACTTAAACACAAACTACTAAAATATTAAATAAAATGCTAAGACACAAATTAATTAAATATGAACTAACTTTTATTTCTCCTCTCTATAGGTATCGGGCCAACACGTACTGCTCCAAGTCAGACGTGGACATGTTCTGCAGGGAGGTGTCCATCCTGTGTCGTCTCAACCACCCCTGTGTCATCCAGTTTGTGGGGGCATGTCTGGATGACCCCAGCCAGTTCGCCATCGCCACCCAATATGTCTCCGGGGGCTCCCTGTTCTCCCTGCTGCACGAGCAGAAGAGGTGAGGCCCTAAGCTGATCTCAGACCTGTCATTTGACTACACTGTTACTGTGTTTATAGCACTGTCAATGGCCAGGAATAAACTCTATAAAGAAAAATAATTGTACCCATACAGTCATACTAAAATAGACTTAAGGCAGCATACCCTTAGTCAAAGACAACGCCCTCTCCTTCCCATTGGTCCAAATCACAAATATGGCTAAGAACTGTAAACTTCATCATACTGATCAATATTACAAATTACCTTCAAATCATTATTACAAATTACCTTCAAATTCATTATCCAAATGGCTTTCCAATGAGGATCATCAAACCACACTGGAAAGGCAGGACAGAGGTCAGAGGTCATAAAAACCATTCAAATAAGTGTTTCTGTCTATATTAGACTAATTATTGAAAAACAGTCAAACATTTCATACATGTCTTATCCCAGGTTTCCAGTAAGTTTCCAGTACATTTTTTATCAAAAGAATTCACGTGTTTAATTAAAACTCTGAAAATAGAAACTTCCGAAAATTGTGTGTGTGTGCCCCTTTAAGATACCTTGGCACTAAGACAAATGGAATACTCACCAAACCAAAAGGAAATAGAACACTCACAAGAAATCAAACATAGTATTTTAAAAACACCAACAAATAGTCATAACAAGAGTGTTGTGTGTGGGTATTTGCAAACCTCAAGTTTGCAAACATAAATGGCCAGGTCTTATTTCATTGGGTAGTTTAAGGCCTCATTCTCACTCACTGCTCTCCCCAAGACCATAGTCCCGTGAAATATTCCAAAGAAGACAACGAAACCACCATTCTCCCGGAAAAAAACACAACATTTAGTTAGCATTCACTATACTACACCGATTCAGCAACCCAAAAGTTATAACTACAAACAAAACCTGATAATAAGTCCACTGTACGCCCTCAAATCATTCATCGTTTGTTTTAATGTACCTCAACGTTTATGTTTGTGTGCTTAATTTAGCATGACTATCTCGCCACCGAGTCTAACATTCAGTCCCATATTATATGACTGGTCTCTCTTTTTCCATAACCATGTAAAATGATCCTGGCATCATTACGAGACCAACGTCCAACAACATATGTACGAGCTGTTTCACATGAGATCTTTCCTGTAAACTCTCTAAATTTAATACTTTTTTTGTTGCAAATGTAGTCAATGTCTCATTGTAAGGAATCAGTGATCCTTTCTGGAGGCCACTTGAGATGAACGTACAAGCCAGATACAAAGATATAAAGCTTCTGCAGGAGAGAAAAAAAGTGAACTGCCTCAGGCACTGATTTTACAGCATCGACAAGAACCAAATCCAAACAATGTGCATTACAGTGCACATAAAATGCAAATCTTGCACTGTTTTTTATCCGTGCAGACACACCAGAATGCTTTCCGCTCATGACTGATGCACCGTCATAGCCTTGCCCCACCAGATTATTTCTGTTGTCCAGATCATGTTTTTCAAGGCAATCAATTATCTTTTTTGTGAGACCTGCTGCATCTAAGCTTTCAGCTGACTGAAAGTGTGAAACGCTTTCGTGGATGGCCTCGTTGTAATAGTACCTCACAACTAAAGACATTTGTTATTTTTTCTTTAAATCTTTGGTTTCATCTGCAATAACACTAAAACTTCACTTTCTTTTACTTTTTTTATTATTTCACTTTGTACCAGCTCAGCCCTCAAGAACTTCCTTCTGGATTTGGTGGCTTGTGTACTTAGAATTGCCACATGCATTCATCCTTTTCTCTGAGAGGGTCATGCTTTGTTATTTCTTCTAAGATTGTAAAGAAAATGACTCTTGTTGTGAGAGTCAACAGACTCTCGATGACCGCTCTGCTCTATATTTTGAGTGGCAGTTAATATGAGCACATCTGCAATTGTTTTAATGTAAGTACAGTTTTCCTCCACTTTCTTTTTCCGGTCCTCATTTATGACATCTAACATTGATGAGTTGCTGTCAATAGCCCTTTATGCTGATTCCAAGCATACTTAGCATTGATGTGATGCTCTGCCTTCGAATGGAGCTAAAACCCCAAATCTTTAAACAGCGTCTTTTTCCAGTTACAAAACGTGACTTTGATGTGAAGGCAGATTCAGGTGTATTGGGCACTGTGATGTGAAGGAAGACAGAGAAAAATGCCTACAGGTGAAACAGTAAGTCGAATCTTGATTTACAGAATATTCAAGCCATGAATTGTCCTTTATACCAGGAACTGTTGAAAGCCCTTTACCTAGTACCATGCTGAGTTCTGGGAAATGTTTTCAAACACGCTGTACAGGACCCTCTTCTCTGGATCTTGAAATGTCTGAAAAACTTGTTAAATAATGTGTCATATCTCTATGGAAATGTAGAATTAAGGGATCCACAAGATTCGATACTAACAGCTGCTAACTAGAATGTGTAGTTTAAAATATAGGCCTGGCCTACCATTGGGTCCTTTTGGAACAGCATATCTGGTGCTTGATGCAGTTGGGAGGGTCTCGATGAAATCTCCTGGCAGCTCTGGCTCACTGTCTGGCTCAGAGTCAGAGGTATCTGTGTCATCCCTTGATACATCTATTACATTAAAATAACACAAGAACCACAAAGAATCACAATAAAAATGCCACAGCCATCAAAACACGAACACATATGAATCAACAACCAACATTTTAAAGTGAGGCTTAATCTGACAAAATCTTCTAGTACAAGCTGAAGCTAAACTTAAATTCTGAACAGGGTGTGTGACTGACTGCCTGGTAGATGCTCTGACCTGGTGGTGGTAGACTGGGTCCTTGTAAAGTCTGACCACACTGACTTTGACTAGCCTCAGGTAGGGAGCTGATCTGGGGTCCGGTGGTGATGCAAGGTCTGGGGTCTGTTTGCACCTGATCTGCCCGTTTGTGCTTCTTTAAAAATACATCTGATATCTCTCCCTTTCTTGTCATGTTTAATTGACCCTATGCAAAAATAAGACAGTCTATGGTTACATCTAAGCATCCAATTACCCAGATTTTAGTCCAATCTCAATCTTAATTACAAATCCCCATTATCATAACTGTACCTTAAAATCAACTACCAGGCTAAATTACTAGTTAGATCATGGCTATCCCTACTCTGCAGTAAGTAACTTAGCTAGCTATAATTTCTTACACCTTTACGATAGCAATCAGGCTATCTGCAAATTGTGGTAATCATTTTAGTAACGTTAACAGACTGATAATAACAGTTGTTCGTTTTGAGTTCAGGTACAAAAATCTAACTGTGTTAATGGATTTCAAGTTGCTGAACGTTAACTTGCCGAACACTGACAACTATAGCCTACTAGTTTCTCCACATTAGCTAAACATTTGTATACTGTAACTTACGACACTGCACTGTATATGCGTGTATTACTAGCACAGATGTAAACATAATGTTAGGCTAAATTGGGAACCGATCTCTCTTATCTGATTAACTGTCTGTTAATGGAGCCAAAGGTCTAACGTTAACTTACAGAGCGACTCAACGTTCGTAAAACCCAATGCTAAACCTGAAAACTTACTTCAAATATGATGCTTTCGCCAATCGCGAGAAGAGCTTGTGGAGCTGTGGAAATATTCTCTCTTCTTCTTCTGTATGTTCTTCTTATTCTTCTGTGTCTCGCAACAGATCTGATCTGTAATTAACATGAAACGAAGCTGCACTTCCATCTTTGAAATTGTTACACTTATATTTTAGTTCAAATCATACATTCCAGCTGACTGACTTCTTCTGGATGCATGCTGCCTCACAACTTTGAATGATGTGATAACTAATTGTTTTACAAAAGATCTCAAAATAAATTCACCTGTTAAATTGTGTTTTTCTGAGGATGTAACTTTGCTTGTCTATGTTCATGTGTTCTGGATATTTCAGTATACGTATGTAATTCTCTGTAGATTGTGTTAATGTGTAATGTACTCATGCTTCATCTTTGGCAGCCACACGCTTCTCTCTTCCTCGTCCTTGATTTGAAAAATACGCCGCCGAACGTCAAAATAAATGCTTCTTTCAACTAGAGGTGAAATGAGATATCAATCAGCATCAAACTGCCAGTAGCGAATTACATTTTGGGGTGGCCAATCAGATGTCAGGGGTGTCCAGTGCCACCACTCTGGCATGCCCCTGGGTCCAGCTGCTCAATAATGAGTGTGGTAGCCTCCTGGGTGGCGCAGTGGTCTAGGGCACTGCATCGCAGTGCTAGCTGCGCCACCAGAGTCTCTGGGTTCGCGCCCAGGCTGGGCTGGGTTCGTGCCCAGGCTCTGTCGCAGCCGGCCGCAACCGGGAGGTCCTTGGGGCGATGCACAATTGGCATAGCGTCGTCCGGGTTAGGGAGGGTTTGGCCGGTAGGGATATCATTGTCTCAGTATGTAAAATGTAATGTAATGTAAAATGTATGCACTCTACTGTAAGTCGCTCTGGATAAGAGCGTCTGCTAAATGACTAAAATGTCAATGTAAATGTATTCCCTGTGCACAGTTTACCTAGATCTCCAGGAGCAGTCAACAGGTGAAGTTGCAGATCCCATCCCCGTCGGCAAAAATGTTATTGACATTCAGTACTGAGAGAGACTTGGTCATTTCTTCAAACAATCATCTTTATTTAATATTGATTAATTATCGCTATAATGAAACCGTGGACTGTTAGGCTGAGAGCCTACCCTTTACAGACCATGCTGATCCTTATATACAGTTGAAGTCAGAAGTTTACATACACCTTAGCCAAATACATTTAAACTCAGTTTTTCACAATTCCTGACATTTAATCGTAGTAAAAATACCATGTCTTAGGTCAGTTAGGATCACCACTTTATTTTAAGAATGTGAAGTGTCAGAATAATAGTAGAGAGAATGATTTATTTCAGCTTTAATTTCTTTCATCACATTCCCAGTGGGAAGTTTACATACACTCAATTAGTATTTGGTAGCATTGCCTTCAAATTGTTTAACTTGGGTCAAATGTTTTGGGTAGCCTTCCACAAGCTTCCCACAATAAGTTGGGTGAATGTTGGCCCATTCCTCCTGACAGAGCTGGTGTAACTGAGTAAGTTTTGTAGGCCTCCTTGCTCGCACACACTTTTTCAGTTCTGCCCACAAATTTTCTATAGTATTGAGGTCAGGGCTTTATGATGGCCACTCCAATACCTTGACTTTGTTGTCCTTAAGCCATTTTGCCACAACTTTGGAAGAATGCTTGGGGTCATAGTACATTTGGAAGACCAATTTGCGACCAAACTTTAACTTCCTGACTCATATCTTGAATTGTTGCTTGAATATAACCATATGATTTTCCTGCCTCATGTTTCCATCTATTTTGTGAAGTGCACCAGTCCATCCTGCAGCAAAGCATCCCCACCACATGATGCTGCCACTCCCGTGCTTCACAGTTGGGATGGTGTTCTTCGGCTTGCAAGACTCCCCCTTTTCCCTACAAACATGACGATGGTCATTATGGCCAAACAGCTCTATTTTTGTTTCATCAGACCAGAGGAAGATCACATTCAATGGAGTGAAGAGCTGCAGGGTGAAGCCTGGTTTTGGGGTGCTGTTGCTGCCGACGGTGATGTTGAGAGGACACCAGGAGCTTATAATCATGTTAGTCAGTGCTTGAGGGAAGACTCGACCGAATATGTGCGTCAGATTCACACTCACACTCACGTGTTTCTCCCACTGGCTGGATGGATGGTGAATGTACCCTGAATCTATGGTTGTCAGCGAAGTGAGGTGGATGAATGCAAATTCTGCAATTTGCATGATGAGATTATTGAACAGTGTTAAAGTCTCTAAGCTTTGCAGGCCAGAGAAACTGTTCTCTGTAGTCTGAGCGATCTTGTTACTCCCTAGTTCTAGGAACCTCAATTCAGCTGTTCAGTTGTTGTATAATTATGCTCTACATAATGAGATATGAATTTGGTGGTCATCCAATTGAATGAAGACTGGCAGTTCTTCCACTGCTTTTCGTGCAAGCTGTGTTGTATCTGTGTGCATCTATATATCTTGTGCATCTCATTTTTATATCTTGCACATAATGTGCGATCTCTCCTGGATCTGTTGTTTAGACACATTGAGAGGCGTAGGGGCAGATCAGTTTATTTTTACGCCCTTCTTTCTCACTTCCCCTTTCTCTGTCCCGGCACTACGCATCTTACTGGTCTGTGACTCACTGACACGGTTAGAGGGGAATAAAGCAGCCCAACAGTTAACACACAGGAACTTTATTTAAACACACTGAGGAAGATGAACATGGGGATGCACATGGGGATGAAAGGTTGGAATAGGTCGAGTTTGAGAGTTTGAGAGGCAGATTTATGGTACCCCCTAGACTCTCGAGCTCAGGTTGTGGGGAGATGGAGTGTGAGGGAGTGTGAGGGAGTGTATGGGTTCTGTATAAGGAAAAGAAAGACAATGAATATACTGTACATACGATATGACAAGAACATAATAACAGTAATGAAGGACTGTATAAATTACATATAATCAGTAAATATGTTTACAGGTTACAAGCTATACAGAGGCAGCATACATAATGCAACAACAATTAACAACTAACTATTAAGAACAATATATATTGTTGCACAACTCACATTGGGCACGCACACCATCCCACAAGCCAAGACAGAGATACTGTATGAGTTTGTTCAGTTGTTGATGGGCAGAGACAGAGTTGTTACTGTCTGCCACTGCTTGAGGGACACTGACAGTATTGTGCGACCTGTATAGTCAATAGGATGGGCAGATGTCCAGCATCCTATCAGGGCACAGGTCACACAGGTCAGAAAGAGTTTGCGAGGCAGATTTATGATACCCCCTAGACTCTCGAGCTCAGGTCGTGGGGAGATGGAGTGTGCAGCTCAGGGTTGTGAGGTGCTGATAACAGTCACCGGCAGGGAATTCGTAACAGTATATCTTTCTCACATTTAAACTTTCGTAAAACACTTTACTATAGGTTTCCTTATGAATGCATCCATAAATCCTTTACAACAGCTAATCTCAGCAAAAAAATAAACGTCCTCTCACTGTCAACTGCGTTTATTTTCAGCAAACTTAACATGTGTTAATATTTGTATGAACATAACAAGATTCAACAACTGAGACATAAACTGAACAAGTTCCACAGACATGTGACTAACAGAAATTGAATAATGTGTCTCTGAACAAAGGGGGGGGGGGTCAAAATCAAAAGTAACAGTCAGTATCTGGTTACATTAAGTACTGCAGTGCATCTCCTCCTCATGGACTGCACCAGATTTGCCAGTTGTTGCTGTGAGATGTTACCCCACTCTTCCACCAAGGCACCTGCAAGTTCCCGGACATTTCTGGGGGTAATGGCCCTAACCCTCACCCTCCGATCCAACAGGTCCCAGACATGCTCAATGGGATTGAGATCCGGGCTCTTCGCTTGCCATGGCAGAACACTGACATTACTGTCTTGCAGGAAATCACGCACAGAACGAGCAGTATGGCTGGTGGCATTGTCATGCTGGAGGGTCATGTCAGGATGAGCCTGCAGGAAGGGTACCACATGAGGGAGGAGGATGTATTCCCTGTAACGCACAGCATTGAGTTTGCTTGCAATGACAACAAACAGTCCGATGATGCTGTGACACACCACCCCAGACCATGACGGACCCTCCACCTCCAAATTGATCCTGCTCCAGAGTACAGGCCTCGGTGTAACGCTCATTCCTTCGACGATAAACGCGAATTCGACCATCACCCCTGGTGAGACAAAACCGCGACTCATCAGAGAAGAGCAGTTTTAGCCAGTCTTGTCTGGGCCAGCGACCGTGGGTTTGTGCCCATAGGCGACGTTGTTGCCGGGGATGTCTGTTGAGGACCTGTCTTCCAACAGGCCTACAAGCCCTCAGTTCAGCCTCTCTCAGCCTTTTGCCAGGAATTTACGACCTGAGATAACAGAACCTGGGTGTAGGAGAAAGTGAGAGAGGGGGAAGCCACGATCTATACCCAGAAAGGGCCACATCATGACACCTCCTTGCAGCATGCCTAAGGCACATTCATGCAGATGAGCAGGGACCCTGGGCATCTTTCTTTTGGTGTTTTTCAGAGCCAGTAGAAAGGCATCTTGAGTGTCCTAAGTTTTCATAACTGTGACCTTAATTGCCTACCGTCTGTAAGCTGTTCGTGTCTTAATGACCGTTCCACAAGTGCATGTTCATTAATTGTTTATGGTTCATTGAACAAGCATGGGAAACAGTGTTTAAACCCTTTACAATGAAGATCTGTGAAGTTATTTGGATTTTTACGAATTGTCTTTTAAAGACAGGGTCCTGAAAAAGGGACGTTTCTTTTTTTGCTGAGTTTATATAACACATTATAAAAACTTGTCATAAGCAGTCATAAGTAGTTTTAAATATTCATTAGTAATGACATGAGATGCAGTAGGGATTCATTATAACCGGTTTTATAACATCTCATGCCGTTACTCAAAACTATTTCAAAATACTTATGACAATTTAGGAATGTTATAATGTGTTATATAGCTGTTATAAAGACTTTATTCATAAGGACACCTTCATTAAAGCGTTACTTAAACTTTTTAATTGGTATGTAAGTATAATGTTTAGTGCTGTTGTCGATCCATCATCCAGTATTTTTTATGGACATTTGAAAACGTGCAGATTGTGGCTGTAAAACAATTGTTGTGAACTGTTTCATGTCTTATTTCTTGGTAGTGTCTTTACATTCGTTTCTCCCACTTATCATCATTGATCTATACTAAGTGTTACTCTGATACCTGTTTTGTCATACCTGTGGTATACGGTCTAATATACCACGGCTGTCAACCAATCGGCGTTCAGGGCTCAATCCACCCAGTTTATAATAAGTGTTACTCTGCATTTAGATAAAGTCTAATAGTCTATGAGCTGACTTATTGATCTTCTGCTGTGTACCGCGGTATCAGTTGATTGGCAGGGCTAGGAAGCATCGATCTGTGTTACTTAGTGTTGGGGTTGTTCCTCTAATGATGTGTAATGATGTGTCAACGGACAGGATCATCGACCTGCAGTCCAAGCTCATCATCGCCATCGACGTGGCCAAGGGCATGGAGTACCTGCACAACCTCACTCAGCCCATCATCCACAGGGACCTCAACAGGTCGGTGGAGGGTGGGGGTCAGTGGGGTTTTGTGTGTGGGGGTGGGGTGGGGTGATGTGCTGGGTGCATGTGTGTTTTGTGGGGAATTGATACTGGGTCTCACCCTATGTAGAAATGAAGCATAATGAGGGGTATAGATGTTGAATTGAAGCTATAATGACTATGTGAAATTAAGTGTTTTGAGTTATTCTTCCAATCATGACATTTGCTACTTTTAGTCACAACATTCTGCTCTATGAGGACGGGCATGCTGTGGTGGCTGATTTTGGAGGTAAGCAACAAAATACAGCACCAGTCAAAAGTTTGGACACACCTACTCATTCAAGGGTTAGTCTTTATTATTATGACTATTTTCTACATTGTAGAATAATAGTGAAGACATCAAATCTATGAAGTAACACATATGGAATCATGTACATGTTGTAACCAAAAAAGTGTTAAATAATAACAAATAATTTGAGATTCTTCAAAGAAGCCACCCTTTTTAAAGGTATTTTCTTGAAAGTAAGCATTTCACTGTAAGGTTGTATTCGGCGCATGGGACAATTTTGGGGGGGGATTTGATTTGATGTTTTTTTCAACTGACCTTCATGTCGTAAAGTTGTGATGGACTGTCGTTTCTCTTTGCTTATTTGAGCTGTTCTTGCCATAATATAGACTTGGGCTTTTACCAAATAGGGCTATCTTCTGTATACCACCCCTACCTTCTCACAACACAACTGATGGCTCAAACGAGTTAAGAAGGAAAGAAATTCCTCTAATTAACTTTTAACAAGGCACACGACAAGAGTGTCATAACATAACATAACTATCATAACACATTATAGCCCTTGTCATAAGCTGTGCAAAGCTGGCCTCTTTGAAGAATCTCAAATATAAAATCTATTTTGATTTGTTTAACACTTTTTTGGTTACTACATGATTCCAAATGTGTTATTTCATAGTTTTGATGTCATTGCTGTTATTCTACAATGTAGAAAATAGCAAAAATAAAGAAAAACCCTGGAATGAGTAGATGTGTCCAAACTTTTGACTGGTACAGTATAAACATACAATATAATGAAGACAGATTACAGCTGGTAAAGTAGCCATTTCCTATAGTGAATTTGTCATAAATGCCCAATAACAGCTAGTTTTCAGATTATATTTCCCCCCCTCCCGACTCAGACCACTCCAAGACAGTCCTAACAAAATGCTTGCTTGAGAAATGTTTATGGGAAACTATTATAGTAAGGTACTAAATTGTTACACAGACGTGATTTGATATTGAAATAAAAATGGCTGCCTCACTAACCTCATTAGAATCTTGAAAGCCTTTTTTTCTCTCTTTAGAATCCAGATTTCTGTTATCCGAGGTTGTGGACAATATGACCAAGCAGCCAGGGGTTAGTCCAACTTCCTGGTTCACCATACCATAAATGTGTGTGTGTTTAACTATACTTGTGGGGACCAGAAGTAGTAAACAAACAAATATCTGTCCCCACAAGGTCAAATGCTATTTCTAGTAGGTTTAGGGTTAAGGTTAGATTTTGGGATTAAGATTAGGATAATGGAAAATAGGATTTTGAATGGTTATAACTTGTGTGTCCCCACAAGGTTAATTAAATGTGTGTGTGTGTGTATGTGTGTGTGCGTGCGTGCGTGTGAGTGAGTGTCAGTGCGTGCGTGCGTTATGCTCCCTGGAGTGAAGCCTTTGCTGAGGAACCATTTGTCCATGGTAGCCAGAGTGTTTTGCATTGCTAATTTGACTCTTGTGTTGGTGTACAGAACCTGCGCTGGATGGCCCCAGAGATATTCACCCAGTGTACACGCTATACTGTCAAGGCCGACATGTTCAGCTATGCCTTGTGTCTGTGGGAGCTGCTCACTGGAGAGATCCCCTTTGCCCACCTGAAACCCGGTAACCTCTGCATGATTAAAAACACACCAATCTGATACTGGTTTGGGAGAATGTGAATCAATGAGTGAGTATTGGTTTGTTTCAAGCATGTTAATATGTTGGATTCTCCCTGTCCTCATCAAGCTGCAGCAGCTGCAGACATGGCCTACCACCACATCCGGCCTCCTATTGGCTACTCCATACCCAAACCCATCTCTGCCATGCTAATGAGGGGCTGGAATGTCTGTCCAGAGGTCAGTGTCCTCCTACAGTAGATAGATAGAGCGTAAAAGACCCCTACATTTATGTGAGCTAAATTCATATGAACTAAATTCTACATATGCTAAGTTCATATGAGCTAAGTTCATGTGAGCTAAGTTCATGTGAGCTAACTATACTAAGTGCTAAGTATACTTACATACCCTACCTGCACTCAGCTGTGCTGTATATACTGCCTCATGAATTACTGCTGATGTCACTTTCTTTTGCATAATTCAACAAGTGTGTCAATAGCAGGATACCCTTGGATTAAAAATCATCAGAGCTTGACTCTGTATTACACCCATCTGAACAGACATTTCATTGTTTGCGAGATCAGACATAATATCACTATAATCCGAGTGTTCATTTTCGAAAGTTGATTTAATTTCAGCGGAACTAATTTGTATACATTTCAACTGTATTAATTATTACTTTTTCAAATTCCGCAAAAAATGAACACACATCAAAATAAAGTTATCTTTCGTCTTTTTCTTGGTATGTTAGTGTTGAGACGATGCATTAAATCCCAGACAAAGCTTTATCGTTCTTATAGATTTAATGGAAAGACAATCTACTGTATTCCATTGAGCCCATTTCAGCCATTACCGGGGTGTCTTAAAGGGAAGTAGTCTCTGGCTCTGTGTTTTTTGTCAAATCAAATCAAATTTATTTGTCACATACACGTGGTTAGCAGATGTTAATGGGAGTGTAGCGAAATGCTTGTGCTTCCAGTTCCGACCATGCAGTAATATCTAACAAGTAATCTAACCTAACAATTTCACAACAACTACCTTATACACACAAGTGTAAAGGAGTGAATACATATATGTACATAAAAATATATGAATGAGTGATGCCCGAACGGCATAGGCAAGATGCAGTAGATGGTATAGAGTACAGTATATACATATGAGATGAGTAATGTAGGGTATGTAAGCATTATATAAAGTGGCATTGTTTAAAGTGGCAAGTAATAGATTTAATTACATCAAGATGGCAAGATGCAGTAGATGGTATAGTGTACAGTATATACATATGAGATGAGTAATGTGGGGTATGTAAGCATTATACAAAGTGGCTAGTGATAAATTGATTACATAAATGTTTCCATTATTAAAGTGGCTGGAGTTGAGTCAGTATGTTGGCAGCAGCCACTCAATGTTAGTGATGGCTGTTTAACAGTCTGATGGCCTTGAGATAGAAGCTGTTTTTCAGTCTCTCGGTCCCCGCTTTGATGCACCTGTACTGACCTCGCCTTCTGGATGATAGCGGGGTGAACAGGCAGTGGCTCGGGTGGTTGTTGTCCTTGATGATCTTTTTGGCCTTCCATTTGACATCAGGTGGTGTGGGTGTCCTGGAGGGCAGGTAGTTTGCACCCGGTGATGCGTTGTCCAGACCTCACTACCCTCTGGAGAGCCTTACGGTTGTGGGCGGAGCAGTTGTCGTACCAGGTGGTGATACAGCCCGACAGGATGCTCTCGATCTGTAAAATTTAGTGTTTTTGGTGACAAGCCAAATTTCTTCAGCCTCCTGAGGCTGCTACGCCTTCTTCGCCACGCCGTCTGTGTGGGTGGACCATTTCAGTTAGTCCGTGACGTGTACGCCGAAGAACTTAAAACTTTCCACCCTCTCCACTACTGTCCCGTCAATGTAGATAGGGGGCTGCTCCCTCTGCTGTTTCCCGTAGTCCACGATCATCTCCTTTGTTTTGTTGACATTGAGTGTGAGGTTATTTTCCTAACACCACACTCCGAGGGCCCTAACCTCCTCCCTGTAGGCCGTCTCGTCGTTGTTGGTAATCAAGCCTACCACTGTAGTGTCGTCTGCAAACTTGATCATTGAGTTGGAGGCGTGCATTGCCACGCAGTCATGGGTGAACAGGGAGTACAGGAGAGGGCTGAGAACGCACCCTTGTGGGGACCCAGTGTTGCGGATCAACGGGGTGGAGATATTGTTACCTACCCTTACCACCTGGGTGCGGCCCGTCAGGAAGTCTAGGACCCAGTTGCACAGGGCGGGGTCGAGATCCAGGGTCTCGAGCTTAATGACGAGTTTGGAGGGTACTATGGTGTTAAATGCTGAGCTGTAATCGATGAACAGCATTGTTACATAGGTATTCCTCTTGTCCAGATGGGTTAGGGCAGTGTGCAGTGTGATGGTGATTGCGTCATCTGTGGACCTATTGGGGCAGTAAGCAAATTGGAGTGGGTCTAGGGTGTCAGGTAGGGTGGAGGTGATATGGTCCTTGACTAGTCTCTCAAAGCACTTCATGATGACGGAAGTGAGTGCTACAGGGCGGTAGTCATTTAGCTCAGTTACATTAGCGTTCTTGGGAACAGGAACAATGGTGGCCCTCTTGAAGCATGTGGGAACAGCAGACTGGGATAAGGATTGATTGAATATGTCTGTAAACACACCAGCCAGCTGGTCTGCGCATGCTCTGAGGACGTGGCCGGGGAAGCCGTCTGGGCCTGCAGCCTTGCGAGGGTTAACACGTTTAAATGTTTTACTCACGTTGGCTACAGTGAAGGAGAGCCCGCAGGTTTTGGTAGCGGGCCTTGTCAGTGACAGTGTATTGTCCTCAAAGCGAGCAAAAAAGTTGTTTAGTCTGTCTGGGAGCAAGACATCCTGGTCCTCGTCTTAAAGTGAAGTAGTCTCTGGCTCTGTGCTTGTTGTCTTACAGTGAAGTAGTCTCTGGCTCTGTGCTTGTTGTCTTACAGTGAAGTAGTCTCTGGCTCTGTGTTTGTTGTCTTAAAGTGAAGTAGGATCTGTCTCAGTGTTTGTTGACTTACAGTGAAGTAGGATCTGTCTCAGTGTTTGTTGACTTACAGTGAAGTAGGATCTGGCTCTGTGTTTGTTTTCTTACAGTAAAGTAGGATCTGGCTCTGTGTTTGTTGTCTTACAGTAAAGTAGGATCTGGCTCTGTGTTTGTTTTCTTACAGTAAAGTAGGATCTGGCTCTGTGTTTGTTGTCTTACAGTGAAGTAGGATCTGGCTCTGTGTTTGTTTTCTTACAGTAAAGTAGGATCTGGCTCTGTGTTTGTTGTCTTACAGTGAAGTAGGATCTGGCTCTGTGTTTGTTGTCTTACAGTAAAGTAGGATCTGGCTCTGTGTTTGTTTTCTTACAGTAAAGTAGGATCTGGCTCTGTGTTTGTTGTCTTACAGTGAAGTAGGATCTGGCTCTGTGCTTGTTTTCTTACAGTAAAGTAGGATCTGGCTCAGTGTTTGTTGTCTTACAGTGAAGTAGGATCTGGCTCTGTGTTTGTTGTCTTACAGTGAAGTAGGATCTGGCTCTGTGTTTGTTGACTTACAGTGAAGTAGGATCTGGCTCAGTGTTTGTTGACTTACAGTGAAGTAGGATCTGGCTCTGTGTTTGTTGACTTACAGTGAAGTAGGATCTGGCTCAGTGTTTGTTGTCTTACAGTGAAGTAGGATCTGGCTCAGTGTTTGTTGTCTTACAGTGAAGTAGTCTCTGGCTCTGTGTTTGTTGTCTTAAAGTGAAGTAGGATCTGTCTCAGTGTTTGTTGTCTTACAGTGAAGTAGTTTCTGGCTCTGTGTTTGTTGTCTTACAGTGAAGTAGGATCTGGCTCTGTGTTTGTTGACTTACAGTGAAGTAGGATCTGTCTCAGTGTTTGTTGTCTTACAGTGAAGTAGTCTCTGGCTCTGTGTTTGTTGTCTTACAGTGAAGTAGGATCTGGCTCTGTGTTTGTTGTCTTACAGTGAAGTAGGATCTGGCTCAGTGTTTGTTTTCTTACAGTGAAGTAGGAGATGGAAAGCCTGCTTTTCAAGTAGAGTTCACCTTTGATTCATGTGTGGGTAGATCCGCATAACCACACAGACAGACAGACTGAGAAAACACAGCTCTGTGTGTGTGTGTGTGTGTGTGTGTGTCTTTTTTTTGTGAAGAGTGTTTATAGGTTAAATAATCCTATTTTATCTCCTCCGAATCAGGATAGACCTGAGTTCTCTGAGGTGCTGGCCACACTAGAGGAATGCCTATGCAATGTGGAGGTATGGTGTTTTTCTATAGTATGTGAATCTACACCAGAGTGGGAATTAACATGTTGCTTACATTTTCAGAAAGTTTACAGATTCCTAGCTTTCTTGTCTGTCCATGTGACACTTGTTGATGATAATGTCATACATGTACGTGTGTGATCCACAGTTGATGTCCCCAGCCTCCAGTAACAGCAGTGGGTCCCTGTCCCCCTCTGGCTCTTCTGACTGCCTGGCGAGGGGCAGTCCTGGTCGGAGTCACGTGGCCGCCCTCCGTTCCCGCTTTGAACTGGAGTACGCCCTCAACGCCCGTGCCTACGCAGTCTGGACTCAGAGGTAGGGCTTCACTAGCCTGGTCGTTGACTGGCGTTGATAATGATCATAGGTGTTGGCTACACAGCACACACCTATCTGGGACCAGGCTAGTATATCATATAGTCTTCTCCACATACAGATGAACGCAATACAGAGAGAATGGATTCGAGAGTTTGACTGAAGGAGTTTCAAATGTTTCTCTCTTTTCTATTAGGGCATGTTAACCTTTGTCTCTGTCTCTGTCTCTGTTTCTGTCTCTATGGCCTATATACTGGATGGCTAAGCATAACCAAGTTAAGTGTAAAGGCCAGTACTAGTAGGAATTCCATGGACATCATGTCTGGGCCTGTAAAGTTGTACTTTGTTGCTGCGATAGCACTCACCTTGACCCACTGTTTGAGCAATAATGTGTACAACACTAGAAACGCTTTACTGCAACAGTTAGAGGTGGAGTTGCCCGGATATGGGTCAGGGAAAACAAAGGCAAGCCAATCAGATAAAACCTTTCTATGCATTCTGACTAAGGCCTAAAGACTCAACTGGTGACCAGCCCTGTAAGCCTGTGTGTGAGTGTTTGTGTGTGTGGTTGAAGAGAAAAGGGAGTAGATCGGGAACCTGGCAACGGTCTCCAGGGACACAGTAACTGAAGTTAGGTTTGTCTGTGTTCTCTACTGCTGAAGTCTCTGCCTATTGGAAATATCCTGGCAGACTGGCAGTTAATCAAATGTTTCATCCATTTAGTTTATATTAGATGTAGAAGTGAGAGAGTGTGGTTATTAGGTCCTGTGCTGTTACACAGGGGGTCATGCTAGATTCAACAGAGGACATCAGAGATGTGTCTACACCTGCCTCATCAATCTTTCATTATTTTAAAGAGATCGTTATACAAAATGTGTCCGTAACCATGTGATGCAGATTTTCGTATTATGTAGTAGAGGTTGATTATGTAAACAGAATCACTATATTCAGCCTTATAACAGCTCATGTATGTTTTATTTTCAGCGAGGGACGACGTGATTCCCAAGGTCCGTCTCTGGATGAACTGAGGAGGAATATGCAGTTTCCACCTATTGACCGAAATGGTAAAAAGCATATTAATGAAGATACTCATCAATCCTATACCGGTATTATAGAACTTCATCATTTGAAATGGAGTACAGCCAATTGGGTAGAATGTACACCAAAGCTGGTGTTGGTGTGTGTTGGGAAAGGAACTGGCTGTGGATCATCCCTAACCCCTGACCTCTGTGTCCTATCTCCTTCAGGGTATGTGTCAGACCCTATGAGCACCATGCGCTTCCACTCCAACTGCAGCAGCAACGGCAGCTTCGAAGACAGCAACTAACTAACATAGATGGGAAGTCTTCCAGCTCTACTATGCACTATTACTGTAGTTCATAAAGCCATAGCCTTGTTTCTAAATGTATCACATAGACATATTGGTTGATCTAGTCTTGAGTATAAGCTATATATATCGTTGTGTGTATTTCCTAAAGCTATTTACTACTTTCTGTGTTCATGGTGTTGAACTATTTGAATAGATTTGTGTGGTTTTTATATCTGGTAAATATTTGTTGGATAAGAGGCATTTTGGGGTTTTTGAGAATGTTTCATAGTATACCACCTGTATAGTCTATTCATTAAAAACATCTTGAAGCGTCAGAATGCTTAGGCAATTTGTGCTTTTTATTTTCAATAAAATAGATATATCATTGAGTTTCATTCTATAGGATTTGACAGTGATAAACAAGATGAATCCTAACCAAACAAAATTATATACAGGATTCATAATAAATGGCATATGAAGAAATAAATGATACAAGAATTGTCAGGTTTTGGCCAGGACTGTTCTGGCTTTTGTCACTAGATGTCCCCATTGCACCTTTTTTGAACCTTTTGTTTTTTCCTTGCTCTTTTATTGTTTGCACCTGTGTGTCGTTCCCTTGTTAGTATTTAAACCCTGTGTGTTCCTCAGTTCTTTGCTCAGTGTTTGTATGTTAGCACCCAGCCCCAGCCCAAGCCTTTTTGTGTGAAACATATAGTTCTCTTATTGGATTTTCCAGAGGTTCTCTGGTTTATTTCTTGTGTATTTTTGAGTAGTCTTTTGAGGTTTGTTTTTCCCTGCTGTTTTTACCACTTTGTGGAGTTTCTTTGTATTTTGGAGGATATCCATTTTGTGCCTCTTGGCTTTATTTTGGACGTGGTGGATTTATATTCTTTGCCTGAAGATCTTGTCCTTTTATTAAATCATTATCTCTAGTACTGCTGAGTCTGCCTCATCTTCTGGGTTCTGCCAACTATTAGTGACTGTTTCTCTCACCGGGTCCTGACAGAAACACTGAGCCATTATAATGAACCCAGAGGCAGCCAGTACCCAGGACTTTTTTCCCATGCTGTCCCAGCACGAGGGGACTGTCCAACGTCACGAAGCTGCTCTGGTTCAGCAAGAGGCCTTACTGGCTGGACATTCTCAACTTCTGTCGGAGATGATGACTTCCATAAAGCAGATTTCTGATCAACTTTCCCCTGCAACCGCTTCTGCTCCAGTTCATCAGATTCAAGTGCCCGTGGCAGTTAACCTCCTGGCTGAACCTCATCTGCCGCCTCCCCAACGGTTCTCAGGTGATCCGAGTGTTTGTAAGGGTTTTTTCACCCAATGTTCTCTCTCCTTCGAGCTGCAACCCTCGTCGTTTCCCACCGACCGGTCCAAGATAGCATATATCATCACCCTGCTGTCGGAAAAAGCCCTAGCCTGGGCTACTGCTGTGTGGGATGCCCAAAGTCCCTGCTGTGCCAGCTACTCTACCTTTGCTGAAGAATTCAAGCGAGTGTTTCAAGATCCCACCAGCGGTCCTGACTTGGCCAAACAGCTCCTAACTCTCCGCCAAGGTCGGCGCAGCGTGACGGACTATGCCATCCAGTTCCGCACGGTGGCAGCAGCGAGTGGCTGGAACGACAAGGCGCTCACAGTGTGCTTTTTGAAGGGTCTTTCCGACACCATCCAAGATGAATTGGCCACTCGGGAACCACCGGACAACCTCGAGTCCCTGATCAAGTTGGCTTCACGCATATACCAGCGTCTGAGAGAGAGAGAGCTCAACCGTTGATCTCTCACCCTAGCTCCTATCGGTCCCAGCTCACAGTCTCCACCTTTATCCTCGCTGACTCCACCGGAACCCATGCAGGTTGGACGCATCTCCCAGGCTGAGAGAGACCGCCGGATGAGGGAGCGATGCTGTCTATATTGCGGCAAACCGGGCCATTTCCTCTCCACGTGTCCCGGGCTCCAGGGAAAACGCACTCTCCCGTGTAGGCCTGGGAGGACTGTAACGGGAAACATAACCTCCTCCCATCCATCCAACTCCCGCCTGCTCATTCCAGTTACCCTTTCCTGGGACAACCACGAGCTTCCCCTTCAAGCCTTGGTAGACTCTGGAGCCGCAGGTAACTTCATGGATGGTGTCTGGGCGAAGGAGAATGGCGTTCCCTCTGAACCTCTAAGTGACCCCATAAGGGTTACTACGTTGGATGGAAGCCCTTTGGGATCTGGACTTGTCACTCGTGTCACTACCCCCTTGCGACTTTCAGTTTCCCAACACCAGGAAGTGATGAACTTTCATCTGACCTCGTGTTCCGAGTTCCCTCTCGTCCTTGGATACCCCTGGCTTCACAGCCATAACCCTCACATCGACTGGTCTGTGGGCACTATCAAGCAGTGGGGTCCTACGTGCCAAGCCACTTGTATCTTCCCAAGTTCCCCGAGTTCCCCTCCCGAGTCTCTAGAATCCATCGACCTGTTCCGAGTTCCCGAGTGTTACCATGACCTCAAACCGGTATTTAGGAAACAGAGGGCCACCAAACTACCACCCCATAGACCTTACGATTGCCCCATCGACCTGTTTCTGGGCACCTGCCCCCCCAGGGGTCGGATCTTTTCCCTATCTCCTCCCAGAACGAGCTGCTATGGATACCTACATCAAGGACGCTCTGGCAGCAGGCCTCATGCGTCCATCCACCTCGCCGGCAGGAGCAGGGTTTTTCTTTGTGGCAAAAAAAAAAGACGGTGGATTACGTCCTTGCATCGACTACCGGGGACTTAATGCCATAACCGTCCGTAACCGCTACCCCTTATGGCAACAGCCTTTGAGCTGCTCCAGGAAGCAGTGGTCTTCACTAAGCTTGACCTACGGAACGCATACCATCTTGTGCGGATCAAACCCGGTGACGAGTGGAAGACCGCTTTCAACACGCCTACTGGTCACTACGAATACTTGGTGATGCCCTTCGGCCTGACCAACGCCCCGGCTGTGTTCCAAGCGCTAATAAATGATGTGCTTAGAGATATGCTTAACATCTTCGTGTTTGTTTACTTGGATGACATCCTCATCTTTTCGAGCTCCCTTCAAGAACACACTAAGCATGTCAGACAAGTGCTCAAACGCCTCCTAGACAGCCATTTGTACGTTAAGCCGGAAAAGTGTAAATTCCATTCCTCTCGAGTACAATTCCTGGGATTTGTAGTGGAACCCGGTCGGATCCAGATGGACCCCAAGAAGGTAGGGGCGGTAGCGGATTGGCCCACCCCCAAGTCCGTTAAGGAAGTTCAGCGTTTCCTGGGCTTCACCAACTTTTACCGCAAGTTCATCAAGAACTTCAGCTCGGTGGCAGCCCCTCTCTCAGCTGTAACCAAGGGTGTCAAAACAAGGTTTCTGTGGGGAAGAGAAGCTGAGACGGCCTTCCAAGGACTCAAGCAGCGCATTCTCTCTGCTCCCATCCTGACACTACCGACGGCGGATGAACCTTTTGTGGTGGAGGTAGACGCATCAGAGGTTGGTGTTGGAGCTGTCCTGTCTCAGAGGGGTGAAGACAAGAGGCTTCATCCTTGCGCCTTCTTCTCTCACCGGCTTACCCCGGCCGAGAGGAATTACGATGTGGGGGATCGTGAACTCCTAGCGGTTAAGATGGCATTGAAGGAATGGAGACACTGGCTCGAGGGGGCTTCTCAACCATTTCAAGTGCTTACGGACCACAAAAATCTGGAGTATATCCAGCAGGCGAAGCGGTTGAACTACAGACAAGCTCGATGGTCTCTTTTCTTCAGCCGATTCCAGTTTATCCTCACCTATAGACCCGGGTCGAAGAATCTCAAACCGGACGCCTTGTCACGAATCTACTCTCCTGCCATTCGAGAAGATACTGACATGACTGTCCTTCCTGCCGCTAAGATCGTGGCTCAGATCTCGTGGCAAGTGGAGGATACCGTGAAACAAGCTCAAGCCATCGAACCGGGTCCTGGAGGAGGTCCTGCCAATCGGTTGTTTGTTCCCAAGGCAGCAAGATCCCAAGTCCTTCTGTGGGGGCACTCCTCTCGCCTCACCTGTCACCCGGGCGTAGGTCGCACCTTGGAGTTCATCCAGCGTAAGTTCTGGTGGCCCACCATAAAAGAAGACGTTGCCACTTTCGTCAAGGCCTGTTCCGTGTGCTGCCAGGGCAAATCTTCTCACCTCCGCCCTCAAGGACTCCTTCACCCTTTATCTATTCCCCACCGACCCTGGTCCCATATCTCGTTGGACTTTATTACTGGCCTTCCTCCGTCCCATGGTAATACTACTATCCTAGTCATCATCGACAGGTTTTCTAAGGCGGCCAGGTTTGTTCACTTGACCAAATTACCTTCTGCCAAGGAAACGGCTGAGTTGGTGATTAACCATGTGTTCCGAGTCTTTGGCATTCCGCAAGATATGGTTTCCGACAGAGGTCCACAGTTCGCCTCTAGGTTTTGGAAGGCCTTCTGCCAACTCATAGGGGCTACGGCCAGTCTTTCTTCAGGGTACCATCCGGAGTCCAACGGCCAAACTGAGAGGATGAATCAAGAGCTGGAAACCACCCTCAGATGTATGGTCTCCAACAACCCATCCACATGGTCATCCTTCATTGTTTGGGCCGAGTACGCGCACAACACCTTGTGCCCCTCCTCCACTGGTATGTCCCCGCACGAGTGTCAGTTTGGCTATGCTCCGCTATTGTTCCCGGACCAGGAGGCAGAAGTCAGAGTGCCTTCAGCCTTGAGGTTCATCAGACGCTGTCGGCGTACGTGGAAGAAGGCCCGTCTTAATCTTCTGCGTGCCTCACAGCAGTACCAGCGACAAGCCAACAGACGTCGCCGTCCCGGTCCTACCCTGTACCCCGGCCAGAGAGTATGGCTCTCAACAAAAGACTTACCGCTATGGGTGGAGTCTCGCAAGCTGTCCCAGAGATTCATCGGTCCCTTTAAGATTGCCAGGAGAGTCAATCCCGTTACTTTTCGCCTGCACTTACCCAGATCCCTTAAGATCAATCCAACATTTCACATTTCTTTATTAAAACCTGTTGTTTTTTCTCCCCTTATCCCGGCAGGCAGACCTCCCCCTCCGCCCCGTGTCATTGGAGGCCAGTCGGCTTATACCGTCCACCGGATACTGGATTCCCGCCGGGTGCAGCGGTCCTGGCAGTATCTGGTGGACTGGGAAGGCTACGGTCCCGAGGAGCGCTCCTGGGTTCCTGCCAAGGACATACTGGACCCTGACCTCATTCGTCAGTTCAGGGCCCTCCACCCTGAGAAGGCTGGTAGGAACGTCAGGAGCCGTTCCTAGGAGGGGGATTCTGTCAGGTTTTGGCCAGGACTGTTCTGTTTTTTGTCACTAGATGTCCCCATTGCACCTTTTTTGAATCTTTTGTTTTTTCCTTGCTCTTTTATTGTTTGCACCTGTGTGTCGTTCCCTTGTTAGTATTTAAACCCTGTGTGTTCCTCAGTTCTTTGCTCAGTGTTTGTATGTTAGCACCCAGCCCCAGCCCAAGCCTTTTTGTGTGAAACATATAGTTCTCTTATTGGATTTTCCAGAGGTTCTCTGGTTTAGTTCTTGTGTATTTTTGAGTAGTCTTTTGAGGTTTGTTTTTCCCTGCTGTTTTTACCACTTTGTGGAGTTTCTTTGTATTTTGGAGGATATCCATTTTGTGCCTCTTGGCTTTATTTTGGACGTGGTGGATTTATATTCTTTGCCTGAAGATCTTGTCCTTTTATTAAATCATTATCTCTAGTACTGCTGAGTCTGCCTCATCTTCTGGGTTCTGCCAACTGTTAGTTACTGTTTCTCTCACCGGGTCCTGACAAATATTTAGAAGTAGAGGTATTAGGCTGTGTTTACACAGGTATCACAATTCTGATATTTTTTACACCAATTGTTTTTTAATCAGATCTGATATTTTGCCAATAATTGGGCAAAAGATCAGAATTGGGCTGCCTGTGTAAACGCAGCCTAATACCTCTACTTCTAAATATTCTTGTATAATTTATTTCTTCATATGCCAAAAATTATACGCTTTGAATCCGGCGTCATTTTGTGTATCAGTTCCTAAACCTTGTGCCCTGGAATCGGTTCATCGAAAATCAAACTATTTTGCAATATATATGGCACAGCTGACAAATTCCATACTTTTCCCCCATTCCGCCTCTTCCATTTTTGCGGTAATGCTGCAATTAGTTGGTTGTAATTTTGGATAGAACAGACATTCCCATATGTTTTTGTTAGCTGCATGTGTGACAACTCCACCCGTCATATTTATGATATCAATTTCAAAGATTATACTTTTTTTTAATAAGGACAACCTGTGTATTACTAAAGACTTAATTGAGAGGTACTTTAATATTTAATCATTTCTGCCCTCCCAATTTATATAGATTATATAAATAGGCACATTTAATTTTGTCAGGCTTGCCAAATTTTTTGCTTATATAATTTAAATAACAAGTCATATGCAAATAGGTAAACTGGGATATGACTAAAGAGTTAATCAGGGTGATTTTACACAAATAGACAGGTATTTTACTTTCCATGGTAGCAAGATCTTATCTATTTTTGCTAACTTTCTATTAAAATGTATTGGAGTGAGATCATTTATTTATTTTGGGATATGAATACCGAATATGTCTACATCACCGTCAGACCATTTTATTTGTCAACTACACAGTAATGTAAAAGTTGCATTTTTTAGTGATCCAACACGTAATAAAGGTTGTACATTTATCATAATTTGGTTATAATCTAGAGAGGTTTGAAAAATGATCTAGATCCTCAGGCTGTGGAAGGATCCAACTTGTGGATTTAAAGAAAATATTAATCCTCAGCGTCCAATGACACCTTTGTTTTTAAGCCCTGGATTTCTAATCCCTTGATATTAATGTTGGATCTGATTTTAATAGCTAACATTTAGATGGCAATAATATATACAGTGCATTCGGAAAGTATTCAGACCCCTTCACTTTTTCCACATTTTGTTACGTTACAGCCTTATTCTAAAATGGATTCAATATTTGTTTTTCCCTCATCAATCTACACACAATACCCCATAATGACAAAGTGAAAACAGGTTTTTAGCTAATAAAAAACAGTAATTACTTACTTACATAAGTATTCAGACCCTTTGCTATGAGACTCAAAATTGAGCTCAGGTGCATCCTGTTTCCATTGATCATCCTTGAGATGTTTCTACAACTTGATTGAAGTCCACCTGTGGTAAATTCAATTGATTGGACATGATTTGGAAAGGCACACACCAGTACCACAGTTGACAGTGCATGTCAGAGCAAAGACCAAGCCATGAGGTCGAAGGAATTGTCCGTAGAGCTCCCAGACAGGATTGTGTCGAGGCACAGATCTGGGAAAGGGTACCAAAAAATGTCACCAGCATTGAAGGTCCCCAAGAACACAGTGGCCTCCATCATTCTTAAAAAGAAGAAGTTTGGAACCACCAAGAGTCTTCCTAGAGCTGGCCACCCAGCCAAACTGAGCAATCAGGGGAGAAGGGCCTTGTTCAGGGAGGTGACCAAGAACCCAATGGTCACTCTGAAAGAGCTCCAGAGTTCCTCTGTGGAAATGGGTGAACCTTCCAGAAGGAAACACTCCACCAATCAGGCATTATGGTAGAGTGGCCAGATGAAAGCCACTCCTCAGTTAAAGGCACATGACATTCCGCTTGGAGTTTGCCAAAAGGCACCTAAAGGACTTTCAGACCATGAGAAACAAGATTCTCTGGTCTGATTAAACCAAAATTCAACTCTTTGGCCTGAATGCCAAGCATCACGTCAGGAGGAAACCTGGCACCATACCTGCGGTGAAGCATGGTGGTGGCTGCATCATGCTGTAGGGATGTTTTTCAGCAGCAGGGACTGGGAGACTAGTTAGGATTGAGAGACCTGACAATAGCTGTGCAGCTCCCCATCCAACATGACAGAGCTTGAGAGGATCTGCAGAGAATAATGGGAGAGGCTCCCAAAATACAGTTTTACCAAGCTTGTAGCGTCATACCCAAATAGACTCGAGGCTGTAATCGCTGCCAAAGGTGCTTCAACAAAGTACTGAGTAAAAAGTCTGAATACTTATGTTAATGTAATATTTCAGTAAAACATTTGCAAACATTTCTAAAAACCTGTTTTTGCTTCGCATTATGGTATAATGGTTGTAGATTGATGAGGACATTTAAAAAAATAATAAGGCTGTAACGTAACAAAATGTGAAAAAGTCAAGGGGTCTGAATTCTTTCTGAACGCACTGTAAATCTGCCGATAGTTGACAACCTTGTTTTACTCCTCTTGACAGTTTAATACTTTCTGAGAAGTAGCCATTATTTAGTATTTTACACCTAGGGTTACTATACATAACTTTATCTCATTTTATAGGATATTCTCCAAAATTGAAATATTCCATGGATTTTCAGTCAGCTATGAACACCAGGCCTGGTTTCCCAGGTTTTTCATAATGTTCTATTGTTTCCAGTACTTGTCGTATATTATCACCAATCTATCGTCCATATAAAAAACCTGTCTGATTAGGATGAATAATATCCGACAATACCTTTTTAATTCTATGCGCTATGCATTTTAATATAATTTTTGCATCACAACACTGAAGTGCATGGGCCTGTTTCAGTAATAATGAAATCCGACCTTCTTGTTGAGTATCTGATAATATACCATTTTTATAGGAGTGGTTAAAACATGCTAACATGTCATCTGAGCACATCAAAATGTGTTTGGTATGGCAGTATTACTTTAGTGTCTTGTTGCAAACAGAATACAGGTTTTGGAATATATTCTACTGTATACTGGCTTTCTTCGTTTCCCTCTGTCAATTGTTGTGGAGAAACTACAATGTTGTTGATTGATTCATCCTCAGTTTTCTCCTATCACAGTCATTAAACTCTGTAACTGTTTTAAAGTCACCATTGGTTTCATGGTGATATCCATGAGCAGTTTCCTTCCTCTCCGGCTAATGAGTGAGGAAGGACACCTGTATCTTTGTAGTGACTGGGTGTATTGGTAACCCTTCCAAATTGTAATTAATAACTCAAAGGGATATTAAATGTCTGCTTTCTACCAATACGTGCCCTTCTTTGCGAGGCATTGGAAAATCTCTCTGGTCTTTGTGGTTGAATAATAACAAATAATAATTTAAAAAACAGATAATTCCACTTTGACATTACAGGGTACTGTGTGTTGGCCAGTGACAAAACATCTACATTTAATCCATTTTAAATTCAGGCTGTAACACAACAAAATGTGTTAAAGTCAAGGGGTGTGAATACTTTCTGAAGACACTATGAATACTTTTACTATACTGTAAAATGCATAAACCTTTAGACAAAGCCCCTTGACATTTGATAGTAATTAAATTATGTAAATTTATACAAAAAAATACAGCCTATTGTCTTTGATATGGAACAAAAGTAAATTCCAATTTCACAGATGAGAAGCCATTCAATGCATAGATGTCGAGATTTCATAATAATCCCACTGGGCACACACTGCTTGAATCAATGTTGCTTCCACGTCATTTCAATGAAATTACGTTTAACCAGCGTGAATTGACGTCTGTGCCTAGTGTGATGTCTACGGCTTGCATGTCGAGTAGCATGATTATGAGCTCATTAATTAAGAGCATTCATCTCATTTCAGGAAGTGGTATGAACCTAGACGGGATGATGCCAACAGAACAGCAAGTGAATCAGCCCAGGCCGTCGAAGAGAGCGCGCACCAGCTTCACCGCTGACCAATTACAGGTGAGTATCACATATCCCCCAAACGTACCTGGGAGACCATCTCCAGGTCAATAGCATTGTGATAAAGCTGAATACCAAGGTTCATAATTTGGTTCAATATGAATTTATGCCACAGGTTTGTTCATTTTTTAATTCTTCCTGGGAGCTTAAATTCAGCCCCTGCAGATGTCACCAAGCCTTGTCAATTATGTCTGACTGTTCCCAGGCAAGGGGTTCAGGGCAAGTGACTAACATATGGATGACCTCATGTGATTGACCTGTGATTGAGCTCAGTGACTTTATGACCCCTCCAGGTGATGCAGGCCCTGTTTGCCCAGGACAACAACCCGAATGCCCAGACCCTACAGAAGTTGGCAGAGCAGACAGGCCTGAGTAGGAGAGTCATACAGGTTAGATCAGAGATGGTCAACTGGCGACCCGTTGTTGTAATGTGTAGAATTGCAGCAAACTTGTCTTAAAACGGCAACATTTTCTTTACGCCCCATGGCAAAATGTGTAGAATTGCAGGAAATTAACTCTCAAACTTAAATTTTCTCTTTCCGCTGTCAAGAGGAGCAAAACATTTTTGCTCGCATGGGTAAGCAGACCCGCGAACCCCTGTGGCCCCAACCCCCATCAAAGTTACCCATCCCTGGGTTAGGTATTCATACACAGTTTTAATCAACGCATGCCTCACAATCAGGATAGGATATGACTGCATTTCTACAGTACATTTGTAATTTTTTTCAGGATTTGTTGTGTTGAAAAGAATTAATAAAAAAAAAACTGTAAAAACACCCACTTGGTTTTCTGACATTTCCTCTAAAACAGCCATCTGGGATTGGTACATTTCCTCTAAAACAGCCATCTGGGATTGGTACATTTCCTCTAAAACAGCCATCTGGGATTGGTACATCTGCTCACCAAAACGAGTTATTGGGTGACCACTTTGTTGCTGTTTGAATCCGATTGGCCCTTTAATAACACACATCAATTAAGTGTGTCACTATTGAATGCTGGTACTAAAAACATGGCACTTTCTATATCCTATCCAGGTTTGGTTCCAGAACTGCAGAGCACGCCATACGAAGCATGTGAGCCCCAACCACTCCTCAGCCACGCCGTTGTCCTCCCTGCAGCCCGGCTGCCACTCCCAGCCCACCCCAGCCCCAGAAGAGCGGCAGTACACAGCCTACAGCACCCCAGAGGGATCCATGCTCATTGCTCTGCACTCCTACATAGATGGTAAGTGGAGAAAGGTTGCGTTCCAAATGGCAACCTATTCCCTTTATAGTGCACTACTTTTAGGGGCTATCGGCCCTGGTCAAAAGTAGTGCACTGTAAAGTAAATAGGGAGCTATTTGGGATGCGGAGAGGCTGTACCAGAGACACAGAGGCTGTACCAGAGACACAGAGGCTGTACCAGAGACACAGAGGCTGTACCAGAGACATATAGGCTGTACCAGAGACACAGAGGCTGTACCAGAGACATATAGAGACAGTACACACTAGTAAGACGGCCCACCGGGCGGGAGGGGGTCAAAAAAGACAATCACTTAGTTGTGGTCAATTTGCGGTTGACAAATTATTGTAATTAGGTTCCGGCCCCCCAACCGTCCGCTCCGACAAAAAATCATCCCACTGCTGAATCTAGTTGCCTACCCATGGTTTAGAGTTATAGGAACAGCCATCTCTTGTGGACAGACTGCGTAACAAAAATAGTATTGTAACATATGTCAAAAGACTGTGGGATGCAATGACTAATGAGCAACAGTAGCTCCAGTGCTTTGGTTTTCCGTCACTGGTTATTTGGACACATCAATATTGGGTGAAGGTGGTGCTTAAGGGGGGGGGGGGGCAGAGCCCTAGGTAATGCTCTATAAGACCAGAGCCCTAGGTAATGCTCTATAAGACCAGAGCCCTAGGTAATGCTCTATAAGAACAGAGCCCTAGGTAATGCTCTATAAGACCAGAGCCCTAGGTAATGCTCTATAAGACCAGAGCCCTAGGTAATGCTCTATAAGACCAGAGCCCTAGGTAATGCTCTATAAGACCAGAGCCCTGTGTAGTGTCCAATAAGACCAGAGCCCTGTGTAGTGTCCAATAAGACCAGAGCCCTGTGTAGTGTCCAATAAGACCAGAGCCCTGTGTAGTGTCCAATAAGACAAAAGCCCTGTGTAGTGTCCAATAAGACCAGAACCATATGTAGTGTCCAATAAGACCAGAGCCCTGTGTAGTGTCCAATAAGACAAAAGCCCTGTGTAGTGTCCAATAAGACCAGAACCATATGTAGTGTCCAATAAGACCAGAGCCCTGTGTAGTTCCCTATAAGACCAGAGCCCTGTGTAGTGTCCAATAAGACCAGAGCCCTGTGTAGTGTCCAATAAGACCAGAGCCCCGTGTAGTTCCCTATAAGACCAGAGCCCTGTGTAGTGTCCAATAAGACCAGAGCCCTGTGTAGTGTCCAATAAGACCAGAGCCCTGTGTAGTATCCAATAAGACCAGAGCCCTGTGTAGTGTCCAATAAGACAAAAGCCCTGTGTAGTGTCCAATAAGACCAGAACCATATGTAGTGTCCAATAAGACCAGAGCCCTGTGTAGTTCCCTATAAGACCAGAGCCCTGTGTAGTGTCCAATAAGACCAGAGCCATGTGTAGTGTCCAATAAGACCAGAGCCCTGTGTAGTGTCCAATAAGACAAAAGCCCTGTGTAGTGTCCTATAAGACCAGAGCCCTGTGTGTCCTATGAGACCAGAACCCTCTGTGTCCTATAAGACCAGAGCCCTGTGTGTCCTATAAGACCAGAGCCCTGTGTAGTGTCCTATAAGACCAGAGCCCTGTGTGTCCTATGAGACCAGAGCCCTGTGTGTCCTATGAGACCAGAGCCCTGTGTAGTGTCCTATAAGACCAGAGCCCTGTGTTTCCTATAAGTCCAAAGCCCCTTCACGCTGATAGCTAGTGGGGGGATGACTGAGGAGAGGGTGAATGAGTGCCACCTAACCGTGACTAGGTTCATAGTGAAAGGCAACAGTGGAGTCCAAGGGCTTTAGGTAACAGTCTGTCAGTATATATTGAGTTGTATACATTTTTTGGATATAGTAGAATAAAAGGGTGGTATGTTAGTCCCATCACTCCACAATACACAACAACACAATAATGATAATTCAACACGTGAAAACGATCATTTTTGTTTACTGTAGGGAGATGAGCAAGGCACTCAACTCCAAATATACCCCTCCCTCCAGAAGTTACCTCAGTGACACATTCATTCCTACCTGGTATGGTGTAGAAAAGGCCAATGTGAACACTTAGCTGAAGGACGTGCCAAAGCTGGCCATCACATCAGACGGGTGGACCAGCCTCTGTCAGGACCACTATCTCACTGTTACAGTGCACTACACAAGCCAGGGCAGTGTAAAACTGAAGGTCCTCCACACCAGGGCAGTGTAAAACAGAAGACCCTCCACACCAGGGCAGTGTAAAACAGAAGGTCCTCCACACCAGGGGCAGTGTAAAACAGAAGGTCCTCCATACCAGGACAGTGTAAAACAGAAGATCCTCCACACCAGGGCAGTGTAAAACAGAAGATCCTCCACACCAGGGCAGTGTAAAACAGAAGGTCCTCCACACCAGGACAGTGTCAAACAGAAGGTCCTCCACACCAGGACAGTGTAAAACAGAAGGTCCTCCACACCAGGGCAGCGTAAAACAGAAGATCCTCCACACCAGGGCAGTGTAAAACAGAAGATCCTCCACACCAGGACAGTGTAAAACAGAAGATCCTCCACACCAGGGCAGTGTACAACAGAAGACCCTCCACACCAGGGCAGCGTAAAACAGAAGATCCTCCACACCAGGGCAGTGTAAAACAGAAGATCCTCCACACCAGGGCAGTGTACAAATTGCACACTGGCGATGTATTGTGGCAGAGGAGATCTCAGACATTCTGGAAGAGTTTGAGATGGAGCCGAGCAAGATTGTAGCTGTGATTGTTGATAATGCTGGCAATATGGATGTTGCCATCAAGAGGTTACACATCCCAAAAATAGGATGCTTTGCACACATATTGAATCTGGCAGCGCAGAAAATCTTCAAAATAACTTCCATTGATAAATGGGCAGCCCGAATCAGATCAGTGGTCATGTGGTTCAAGAGATCCTCGATGTCCAGCCCCAATCAGAGCAGTGGTCGTGTGGTTCAAGAGATCCTCGATGTCCAGCCCCAATCAGAACAGTGGTCGTGTGGTTCAAGAGATCCTCGAAGTCCAAAACTGTCCTGAAGGAAAAGCAGCAGCTCCTTGGTAAGAAGCCAGTTCAATCTTTTAAAGTATTATTTTGAAATTCCCACATTTAACAATTTAATTCAATATTTAAGTGTGCGGTAATTAAATGTATGTTGATTTTTGTTGTTGTTTCAGGCCTTCCGCAACACTCACTCATCCCTGATGTCAAGACCAGATGGAACTTGCTCGATCTAATGATGGAGAGATTCATGGAGCAGTATCCAGCGATCCAAGCAGCAGCCTTGGACCCACGACTGCGAAAAGCAATGACCAAGGACAACCTGGACCGTCTGAAGGACGAGGACTTCCATAAGGCTGAGGAGTTTGTCCAGCTCATGAGAATCCTCTATACATCCACACTGTGTGTGTCATGTGAAAAGAATTCCACCTGTGGACAGATCATACCCATCCTCCAAAAACTGGAAGAGCACTTCACTGTGAAGCATGAAGATACGTTTGTGGCAACCATCAAAGAGAAGGTGTGGGAGAACCTCTCCGAGCGCTATCAGAATGAGGACATTCAAACCTTCCTGCATGAGGCCACAGCAATGGACCCCAGATTTAAAGGGAGGCTGGTGAGTGACGCCACTTGGGACAGGCTGAGGAAGGAAAATGTTGAAGCCACTGTGACAGGAGCAAAACCAGGGCTGTCAGAGGAGCCGGAGTAGACAGACACAGAGCACCAGCAATTGGAGGAGGAGTCTGAAGGAGAGGAAATGGAGGAGACAGTCCCTCCAATGTACAAAACAAGGAGTGCCTTGGAGGAGCTGTTCTCAGAGGAGCACAGGGAGTTGAGATTGACGATCCAACAGGACACCTCGTCCCTCAGCAAGCATGTTGAACTAGAGGTCGAGCTCTACAAAGGCCTGCCTCCCATCCCCATGGCTGAAGATCCTGTGATGTGGTGGTGGGAGAAGTGTCTGCCCCTCCTCACAAACATTTCAACAAGCTACCTCCTCCACCCCTAGTGAAAGGGTATTTGAGACTGCAGGGAACACAATAAGCCAGGAGAGGTCCCGACTTCTGCCAGAGAAGGCAAATATGTTGATCTTTCTCCAGAAGAACTGCTAATCCTTTTGCAGCCTACCTGCATGCTCCACCCATGTTTTATTTAACCTTTATTTAACTCGGCAAGTCAGTTAAGAACACATTCTTATTTTCAATGACGGCCTAGGAACAGTGGGTTAACTGCCTTGTTCAGGGGCAGAACAGCAGATTTTTACCTTGTCAGCTCGGGGATTTGATCTCGCAACCTTTCAGTTACTAGCCCAACGCTCTCACCTACCTGCCACCTCTAGACCACTGTATTTTTTTTTGCAGTAAAATATTATTTATTTCATATTTCCATCATCACAACATTAGAGTTTATAATAGTGATTCGTTCAAAACATTGCTGTTTCTTTTGCTGTAAATAATTGTGTATTTTATTTATTTTACATTTCAGAAAATAAAGCCATGTTAATTCTGTTCTAAATTTGTTTCATTTTTTCCGTAAAAAAATAACAAAAATGACCGATAACGAATATCGTTAACCTACCGGATCGATAAGCAGTATCGGTAAGAGTAGTAATACCGTTAAAATCTTAACGATACCCATCCCTAGTTATTAAGGATTGGCCAGTTTGCATGATTTATAATGTTTCAATAACACTTTATTTTAAGGTACACGTATTAGCCACTAGTTTGTTAGTTTATAAGTGTGTATATATCAGTCACTTATAAGGCCTTTATTAGGTCTCATTAGCCATGTATTACGCCTTAATTTAAGCATTCTTATTCAAACATTATAAGTAACTTATAACTGGCCAATCCTTAATAATCTAATTATTAGCTATAATAATGTCATATTAATTTTTAATAAAGAGCAAGTTACACAAGAAACAGACTAGTAAGCTGTCAAGGTGAGACGAATAAGGGCATTGTAACTCAATATGTGTACCCTATTCTAACGTGTGACCATATTTGTAATTCAATAACATGCATACACACAGTACAAAGATGAATACATTCTCAGCGCTGTTTAAAAGAAAGCATCGATTTTTTAAATATACATTTCAAAACAAAAGACAGGAATCTCCCATTGGAGTGGTGCTACAGTATACACAGTGTACGCATCAGTCATTGATCTTTGAAATTAAATGAGTCTTTTATTCTCTGTCCAATAGTCTTTTAGCGTCTCCTCACTGTGCTGTTAGTGATCAGTCCATGCGTTGTCCTTGAGGAGTAGAGGTGAAACTAAGACACACACTAACTCACCATCAGCTTTTACTTGGCTCTAACTTGTTGACTGTGGTAAACCAAAAATAACTCAGTCCCCATAGAGGGAGGGATACCTCTTTTTTACCGCAGTCTTATCTAATGTTTAAAAATGTATCCTATTACATGAAAACAAGCCGTTATGTCTCAGAAAGATGAATGACTCTACATACTGAATATCATTTGATCATCTAATCTGGTACAATGGGTCATACAGTTAAGATGGCCATAAATAGCTTATTGGTATCATTGCATTGAAGTGGGATGTTAATTCATGGCAACATTGTGTGACAGTGTGACAAGAAAGCATTCCATTCAAAAATGTAATCTGATTAAAAACCCAAGAGTGTTTTAAGTGAGACATAGGCATTGGTCTAAAGACAAAAAAGAAAAGTCATTTACATGAGCACCACTTCACCCAATAAAGATGACGCTAAATAATACACATTTACAATAGGCCTATTTCTAAAAATACATACAGCCTAACGATATACAGGACCAGTCAAAAGTTTGGACACACCTACTCATTGAAGAGTTTTTCTTAATTTTTAAAAACTATTTTCTACATTGCAGAATAAAAGTGAAGACATCAAAACTATGAAATAACACATGCGGAATCATGTAGTAACCAAAAAAGGGTTAAACAAATAAAAATATATTTTATATTTGAGATTCTTCAAAGTAGCCACCCTTTGCTTTGATGACAGCTTTGTACACTCTTGGAAATCTCTCAACAAGCTTCATGAGGCTATCAGTTGTGTTATGACAAGCTGGGGTGGTATACAGAAGATGGTCTTCTACCAAATAAACTAAGTCCGTATTATGGGAAGAACAACTCAAATAAGCAAAGCTCAAATAAGCAAAGAGAAACAACAGTCCATCATTACTTTAAGACATGAAGGTCAGTCAATACGGAACATTTCAAGAACTTTTAAAGTTTCTTCAAGTGCAGTCGCAAAAACCATCAAGCGCTATGATTAAACTGGCTCTCATAAGGACAACCCACAGGAAAGGAAGACTCAGAGTTACCTCTGCTGCAGAAGATAAGTTCATTAGCGTTGCCAGCCTCAGAAATTGCAGCCCAAATAAATGATTCACAGAGTTCAAGTGACAAACACATCTCAACATCAACTATTCAGTGGAGACTGCGTGAATCAGACCGTCATGGTCGAATTGCTGCAAAGAAACCACTTCTAAATGACACCAATAAGAAGAAGAGACTTGATTGGGCCAAGAAACACGAGCAATGGACATTAGACCGGTGGAAATTTGTCCTTCAGTCTGATGAGTCCAAATTTGATATTGTTGGTTCCAACCGCCATGTCTTTGTGAGACGCTGAGTAGGTGAATGCATGATCTCTGCATGTGTGGTTCCCTCCGTGAAGCATGGAGGAGGAGGTGTGATGGTTCTTTGCTGGTGACATTGTCGTTGATTTATTTAGAATTCAAGGCACACTTAACCAGCATGGCTGCCACAACATTCTGCAGTGATACTCCCACTAAGCGCAAATCGGCTGTGATGGCATATCATTTGTTTTTCAACAGGACAATGACCCAACACATCTCCAGGCTGTGTAAGGGCTATTTGACCAGGAAAGAGTGATGGAGTGCTGCATCAGATGACCTGGCTTCTAAAATCACCCGACCTCAACCCAATTGAGATGGTTTGGGATGAGTTGGACCGCAGAGTGAAGGAAAAGCAGTCAACAAGTGCTCAGCATATGTGGGAACTCCTTCATGACTGTTGGAAAAGCATCCCAGGTGAAGCTGGTTGAGAGAATGCCAAGTGTGCAAAGCTGTCATCAAGGCAAAGGGTGGCTACTTTGAAGAATCTCAAATATAAAATATATTTTGATTTGTTTAACACTTTTTTGGTTACTACATGATTCCACGTGTTATTTTATAGTTTAGATGTCTTAAATATTATTACACAATGTAGAAAATAGTAAAAATAAAGAAAAGCCCTCAAATGAGTAGGTGTGTCCAAACTTTTGACTGGTACTGTAACTATACAGTGTTAAGGCTGTCGCTCTCCTCATCCTCGGATGAGGTGAGGAGAGAAGGATCTTCAGACCAAAATGCGGTTTCAGGGAAATAAGCCATCTTTTATTTATAAAACGACAAAACTGATGGCAACACGAAACAAAACAAAACACTTTCAAAACTTACAAAATAACAAAACGACGTAGAACGAAACCTGAACATAAACTCACATCACTAAACGTAAACTTACGGACAGGAACGTTACATCAAAACACACGAACAGCCAAACAGCCCCGAAAGTGAAAATACATCGACAACGACGAAGACATCACAGGAGACAATCACCCACAAACAAACAGTGAGAACGCCCTACCTAAATATGACTCTTAATTAGAGGAAAACGCAAACCACCTGCCTCTAATTAAGAGCCATACCAGGCAACCCATAACCAACATAGAAACAGATAACATAGACTGCCCACCCAAAACACATGCCCTGACCATAAACACATAAAAAACAACATAAAACAGGTCAGGACTGTTACATACAGGTCCTTCGGAAACTATTCAAACCCCTATTAATCCAGTACTAGTGTCACGATCGTCGTATGGTGGAAGAGAGGAGGACCAAGGCGCAGCGTGAAGTGAATACATTCTACGTTTAATGACACGAAACGAAGAACACTTGACAAACTAAACAAAACAACAAACCGACGAACGTGAAGGTATATAAACAATGTGCAAACATGCAACATAGACATAGACAATCACCCACGAACTACCTAATGAATATGGCTGCCTAAATATGGTTCCCAATCAGAGACAACGATAGACAGCTGTCTCTAATTGAGAACCAATCTAGGCAACCATAGACATACATACACTTAGACTAGACACTGCCCCATAAACATACAAAACCCCTAAACAATACAAAACACATACATCCCCCATGTCACACCCTGACCTAACTAAAATAATAAAGAAAACAAAGATAACTAAGGCCAGGGCGTGACAGCTAGCCTCTCTACACTGGCTTCCTGTTAAGGCAAGGAGCTGATTTCAAGGTTTTACTGCTAACCTACAAAGCATTACATGGGCTTGCTCCTACCTATTTTTCCAATTTGGTCTTGCCGTACATACCTACACGTACGCTACGGTCACAAGACGCAGGCCTCCTTATTGTCCCTAGATTTTTGAAGCAAACAGCTGGAGGCAGGGCTTTCTCCTACAGAGCTTCATTTTTATGGAATGGTCTGCCTATCCATGTGAGACGCATACTCGGTCTCAACCTTTAAGTCTTTATTGAAGACTCATCTCTTCAGTAGGTCCTATGATTGAGTGTAGTCTGGCCCAGGAGTGAGAAAGGTGAACGGAAAGGCACTGGAGCACCGAACCGCCCTTGCTGTCTCTGCCTGGCCGGTTCCCCTCTCTCCACTAAAATTCTCTGCCTCTAACCCTATTACAGGGGCTGAGTTACTGGTTTACTGGTGCTTTTCCATGCCATCCCTAGGAGGGGTGCGTCACTTGAGTGGGTTGAGTCACTGATATGATCTTCCTGTCTGGGTTGGCGCCCCTCCTTGGGGTGTACCGTGGGGGAGATCTTTGTGGGCTATACTCGGCCTTGTCTCAGGATGGTAAGTTGGTGGTTAGAGAAATCCCTCTAGCGGTGTGGGGGCTGTGCTTTGGCAAAGTGGGTGGGGTTATATCCTGCCTGTTTGGCCCTGTCCGGGGGTATCGTCGGACAGGGCCACAGTGTCTCCCGACCCCTCCTGTCTCAGCCTCCGGTATGTATGCTGCAATAGTTTATGTGTTGGGGGGCTAGGGTCAATCTGTAATATCTGGAGTATTTCTACTGTCTTATCCAGTGTCCTGTGTGAATTTAAGTATGCTCTCTCTTTCTTTCTTTCTCTCTCTCGGAGGACCTGAGGCCTACGACCATGCCTCAGGACTACCTGGCATGATGACTCCTTGCTGTCCTCAGTCCACCTCGTCGTGCTGCTGCTTCAGTGTCAACTGTTCTGCCTGCGGCTATGGAACCCTAACCTGTTCACCGGATGTGCTTCCTGTCCCAGACCTGCTGTTTTCAACTCTTTAGAGACAGCAGGAGTGGTAGAGATACTCTGAATGATCGGCTATGAAAAGCCAACTGACATTTACTCCTGAGGTGCTGACCTGTTGCACCCTCGACAACCACTGTAATTGTTATTATTTGACCCTGCTGGTAATCTATGAACATTTGAACATCTTGACCATGTTCTGTTATAATCTCCCCCCGGCACAGCCAGAAGAGGACTGGCCACCTCTCATAGCCTGGTTCCTCTCTAGGTTTCTTCCTAGGTTTTGGCCTTTCTAGGGAGTTTTTCCTAGCCACTGTGCTTCTACATCTGCATTCCTTGCTGTTTGGGGTTTTAGGCTGGGTTTCTGTACAGCACTTTGTGACATCAGCTGATGTAAGAAGGGCTTTATAAATACATGTGATTGATTGACTTTTTCTACATTTTGTTACATTACAACCTTATTCTAAAATGTATTAAATTGTTTTGTTCCTCATCAATCCACACACAATACCCCATAATGACAAAGCAAAAACAGATTGTTTAAAAGAACGTTTAAATTTTTTTTTTTTTTTTTTTTTTAAATATCACATTTACATAAGTATTCAGACCCTTTACTCAGTACTTTAATGAAACAACTTATTTTTGCGATTACAGCATCGAGTCTTCTTGGGTATGACGCTACAAGCTTGGCACACCTATATTTGGGGAGTTTCTCCCAATCTTCTCAGCAGATTCTCTCAAGCTCAGTCAGGTTGGATGGGGAGCGTTGCTGCACAACTATTTTCAAGTCTCTACCGAGATGTTCGATAAGATTCAAGTCCACTCAAGGACATGCCACTGAAAAACATCCCACCACCATGCTTCACCGTAGGGATGGTGCCAGGTTTAGTCCATACTTGACGCTTGGCATTCAGGCCAAAGAGTTGAATCTTGGTTTCATCAGACCAGAGAATCTTGTAAACTCCAAACGGGCTGTCATGTGCCTTTTACTGAGTAGTGGCTTCCGTCTGGTCACTCTACCATAAAGGCCGTATTGGTGGAGTGCTGCAGAGATGGTTCTCCTTCTGGAAGGTTCACCCATCTCCACAGAGGAACTTTAGAGATCTGTCAAAGTGGCCATCGGGTTCTTGAGCACCTCCCTGACCTAGGCGCTTCACCCCCGATTGCTCAGTTTGGCCGGGGGGCCAGCTCTAGGAAGAGTCTTGGTGGTTCGATGGGGACCTTCCATGACATTCTATAACCAGCGCGAATATGAAATACATTTCATCTGTATTTTAATGTTACATGATCATGACTTTGTTGTGCCGTTACACAGGTCGGATGTCAATAACAAACATGGTAAGGCTTGTGCATATATGGGCATGTTGTGCTACAGTATGGTGAAGGAGGATGTGGTGTAATATTGACAGTGATGCAACGGCGTGACAGAGACAGTGAGGGCACATTATCTGTCCACACAGTGCTGCTGCACAAAGAAAGCAAGGGACAAAGACTTTCAAGCAAAAAACCTTGAATGGCACACCAGAGGGACAGGGGCCAAACATGACTCATTTGTGATTTATGGTCAATTGTGGTTAGAATGCTATGAACAAGGCAAGGGTCCTCAAAGGCTTGGCACTTACTGAAACACCTTTAAATTGTAGGGCTATTACATACTCACAATTGGAAAAGTTAGAGGGTTGAGACAAAGAAATTAGCCCAATGGACAATGCATGGCAAATAGCTTTCTCAATATGAGAAAATAAATGTTAGTGCTCCAAGGAGCTTGAAGAGCATAATTATACATGGGAACTATGGGCATTTCATGTACAGTATTAACCAGAGCAGCCGTTCAATCAGTTGTCTTGGTGTAACCTTTTGGGAGGTTTCTGAATATTTGTAGTACCACCCTGTGTCTGGTTTGAGTCACTGCATACAGAGTTACATTTACATTTACATTTAAGTCATTTAGCAGACGCTCTTATCCAGAGCG